>NW_020838003.1:11420284-11438589 GCF_003676395.1 Aethalodelphis obliquidens | reverse complement strand
GAGGAAGGTGATCTCCGCGTCTTACTCTTCCGCCATCTTCCGCCTTCCGGGTATTTGTTGATATATCCTAAGTGCTTAGGAAAGTGCCTGTGCAGTTTCTAGAGACCATAGCAGTGCATCACAGAGAACAAGAGAGAAGTAGTTTCTCACAATCCTGCCTTCAGAAATTCACGTTCATTTGTTCAGCAGAGATTTACTGAGTGCCTACTTCTTGCTAAAACTGGGCGATGGGGGTTCAAAGAGGCTTTCTCACGTGGCGGGGGGCCCAATGACTGCGGCGCGGGGTGAGGAGTACGGGGGGTGGGTAGGGGGTGTGGGGGGACTTGCCCCTGCCTGCCTGCTCTTCGTTGAATGTCGATATTTTTCTATTTTATTCATATTTTGAAAGAACTAACTTTAACCTTGTTGATTTTCTCAGTTGTTCATCTGATTTCCATTTCATAGATATAAACTCTCTATGTTGGGTTTTCATTTTCATTCAGTATGAAATATTTTCTAGTTTACTTTGTAGTTTCTTCTTTGACATTTACATTACTCAGAAGAATATTTTAATTTCCAATATTTTTGGATTTTCTAAATAATTTCTTCTTTTTTGAATTTCTTCTTTTTTGAATTTATTTCATTATGGTCAGAAAATATACTCTGTATGATTTAAATCCTCTTAAATTTATTGAAACATCTTTTAGACCCCAGCATATGGTTCAGGTATACTTGAAAGAGTGTGTATTCTGCTAACATTGGATGAAATATTCTATAAATGTCCATTAAGTCAAGTTGGTTGTTGATAGTGTTGTTCATGTCTTCTGTGTCCTTATGGACTTTTATTGTCTATTTGTTCTATCAATGTCTGAAAAAAAAATTTACCTGTTTTTTCACCTAGTTCTTCTGAATATTGCTTCATATATTTTGAAGCTCTGTTATTAGTTATATATATTTAGGGTGTTTATTTGTTTTTAATAAATCAAATTTTTTATTACAAACTGCCCTTATTTATTTCAGTTAATGCTCCTTTTCTATTTGCACAAAATTAATGCAGCTATCTTATGGTTAGTGTATGCATGTTATATTTTTTCAATCCTATTACTTTTAAGTTATATGTGTCTTTATATTTATAGTGCATATCTTATAAACATCACACATTTGGATCTTACTTTCTTCTTCAGTCTGATAATCTCTGCCTTTTATTTGGCCCTTCACTAGAGCATAATGAAGTAAAGAGAACAATATTTTCCTAGGGTTCTTACATTATATGTGAAGGGGAATAACATTAATTCAAATTAAGTTGTGAGAGGTTTGGGATACATGTTTTAATCCCTAGAGGAGACACAGAAAATAATACAAAGAAGTAAGTTAGAAAAGATAAAATGGAATACTAAAAATATGTTGCATAGGTCCAAAGGAGAAATAAAGGAATAATAAAGTAGAAAACAAATAGCAAGATGGTAGACTTAAATTCAACCATATCAAAAAATTTATATTAAATTTAAATACTTTATTTCTATGTATATTTTTAAATCTACACTTATTATTTTTGCTTTAGACAGTCAAATCATTTATGGAAATTTAAAAATAAGAAATAAAATTGGTATTTTAAACATTTGATGAGATATTTACCATTTCTAGCATTCTTTATTCTTTCCGGTAGACCCAGATTTCTTTCTGGTTACATAACCTTATAACCTGAAGACTTCATTTAGAATTTCTTATAGTTCTCTTCTGCTGGTGTTGAATTCTCACTTTCATTTTTTGAAATATCTTTACTTTTTGCTTTCATTTTTAAAGGATATTTTCACTAGATACAGAGGTCTAGGGTTTTTGTGTTTTTTTTTTGTTTTTTGGTTTTTTTTCTTTCAAGCACTCTAAACATGCTACTTCACTGTTTTCTGACTTGCATTGTTTCTGGAGAAAAACAAGCAATGTGTCTTTTTTCTCCAACTACTTTTAAATTTTTTCCTCTTTATTTTTGGCTTTCAAAAATATGATTATGATGTGCTTCAGTATGGCTTTCTTGATATTTATCGTGCTTGTGGTTTGTTGAGTTATTAAATCTATATATTATTACTTTCATCATATTTAGAAAATTTTCAGCTATTATTTCTTCAAGTATTTTTTTTACCCCATTTTCTCTTTCTGGGACTCCATAGACTGCTTATATTATCCCTGAAGATTTGTTTGGCTATATTTATTTTCAATTTTTTTCTTTCTGTTTCAGTTAGATACTTTTATTGATATATACTAAAGTTCTATGACCCTTTTTTCCTCTCCTGTCCAATTTAATGTAAATTTCAATCAATAAAACGTTAATTTTAGATATTCTATATTTTATTTCTAGCATTTCCACTTATTTCTTTTTGAGAGTTGTCATGGCTCTGCTGAAATATACCACATCTTTACCATAACATCCCTCTTTTTTTCTATAAACCCTTTAACAGTTTTGTAATAGTTGTTTTAAATTGGTTCTTCTATTCACCCCATTCAGAGCAGGAAACTGCCTCTGATATAGAAGCTACCGTAGATTATTTCCCACCTGTGAAAGTCTTATTTCCTTCTGGAATTCTCGTATCTACTGTTCTTTTCTAGTCTCATAGAAAAAATAGGGTTTTATCTCTGTGGGTTTCTTGTTGTTACCATGACAGTGAAGTTCTTTCTACATCCTAACTGGTGGTGGAACACCAAGATTGTGTCTGTTTTACTCACCATTAAATCTCTAGTGCTTAATATAGTGATAGAAATTAAATATCTGTAGACCATAAATAAAAATGGAATGAAGATGTTTCAGATATGTGGACAAAATAAAATATGACATTCGCAGTTTATAGGGTAAAGTAATAGATGGTAGTTTAGGACCAGAATATTTTTAATGATGTTTTAAATAAGGGTGTCATTGTCTTTGAAAAGTCAAGTGCTATCTGGTGATAAAATCCATGACCTGGTATTATTCCTTGATCAGAACAAGTAGGTAGTTGAGGGAATTCTCTCAGGCAACAATCTAGAATACAGAGATAAAAATCTAGATCTTGAGGGCTTCCCTGGTGGCGCAGTGGTTGAGAGTCTGCCTGCCGATGCAGGGGACGTGGGTTCGTGCCCCGGTCCGGGAAGGTCCCACATGTTGCGGAGCAGCTGGGCCCGCGAGCCATGGCCGCTGAGCCTGCGTGTCCAGAGCCTGTGCTCCACAACGGGAGGGGCCACGGCCACGAGAGGCCCGCGTACCGCAAAAAAAAAAAAAAAAAAAAAAATCTAGGTCTTGAAAAAAATGGTGATTACTTTTGAAATCCAGAAGATTAAGGAATGGAGAACATCATGAGGAAAACACTCCCAATGGAGCATTTACCTCCCAAAGGCTCAAAACTCTCCACTAACATCTACAGCTGGGTCAGGGTTTTTTGTTTCTTGTCTTGTTTAATTTCCAGCTCTTCTATGTTTATCCCATTCTTCTGGAAAACTGAAAACTGTTAAGAGTTTGACCTAACGTTTGAGAGAAGACAGACCTTGAAAGTGAAGATCAAGTGTCCCCGTGCTGAGTGGCAAGAAGGTCTGTAACATCTGGGAATCAGGCCAAGGCTGGCATTTCCCTATGCCTGGTGTTAACCTATTGGTAGCAATGCATGGAATTATACTCCTTATTCCAAAACTTCTCAGGTCTCCTAATCTAAAAAGCATTATGTGAATTAAAGTAACAAAAGAAATTCAGTCTTTCCATTACACATTTTCCAATGTTATTTTTATTAAATTGGAAATAAGTACATTTTAAAATACCCACTAGCAAGAAATGGTATAGAATACAGATGCATCAAATAGTGTTGAAGTGCCCATTTATCTCTGACTTACGGATTGTGCCACATGTCCTGACCCCCAGAAGGCAAATTATGAGTTTCTCTGAGCCAGCAAGGGGTCTAATAGCCTATATCATGTCCATTCTCCACTAGTGCCAATGATATTACTCTAATACTGAAATGTTGATATCAGTAGCATTGTGTTAGAGTTGCTGTTGTTATGCTGACATTGGCATCATTTTGCTGGCATTAAGCCTGTTGGCCTAGCTCCTCCATAGGCAATCATTATTGTTTCTAAAGGATTTATTCAATGCCTGCTTCAGTATATTTCTTTGTTGGACCTGCTCTTTAAGATCTGACAATATGTGATAAACAATGGTGGCAGCCAAAGACCCAAATAGTGAAATCAACTTTCAATAAATATACATGCATGTAGAGAGAACAGTACATTCATTGCAAAGGGGTGGTTGAATATAAAATTATGGAAGGAATGAGGTCAAAGGAAATTTTATACTCTTCCAATGGACTCTGAAAGGTTTCTCTTAAATAGGAAGATATTAGAAGCACTAAAGAAAAAGAGGACAGTGTGCAACTGTATGATGATTTCTAAGCAACTTAGAAGTTTGAGATTAAAAAGTTAAATTTTTAAATATTTTATACAATTTTTAAAGGTTATTTATATTTACAGTTATTGCAAAACATTGGCTATATCCCCTGTGTTACATAGTACATCCTTGTAGCCTATCTTACACCCAATGGCTTGTACCTCCCATTTCGCCAACCCTAATGGCTCCTCCCCTGCCTTTCCCCACTGGTAACCACTGGTTCATTCTCTATATCTGTGTGTCTGCTTCTCTTTTGTCATATTCACTAGTTTATTGTATTTTTTAGATTCCACATATAAGTGATATCATACAGTATTTGTCTTTCTCTGTCTAACTTATTTCATTTAGCATAATGTCCTCCAAGTCCATCCATGTTGCTGCAAATGGCAATATTTAATTCTTTTTTATGGCTGAGTAGTATCCCACTGTGTGTGTGTGTGTGTGTGTATATATATATATATATATATATACCACATCTTCTTTATCCTTTCATCTGTTGATGGACACTTAGGTTGCTCCCACATCTTGGCAACTATAAATAATGCTGCTATGAACATTGAGGTGCTTGTATCTTCTTAAATTAGTGTTTTTGGGTTTTTTTGTACATATACCCAGGAGTGGAGTTGCTGGGTCATATGGTAGCTCTATTTTTAATTTTCCGAGGAAGCCCCATACAGTTTTCCACAATGGCTACACCAATTTACATTCCCACCAACAGTGTACAAGGTGTTCCCTTTTCTCCATATCCTGGCCGACATTTGTTATTTGCATTTTAAAAGGTTATATTTAACAAAATATATTTAAGTAGTATGAAAGGGAGACTGCAAGATCTGCAGAGGATGGGAAACAATTACCCCATCTGTAAATGATCACCATGGCTGACTAATATATTCTAAGTATATTTCAATCAAACACATAAGTTCCAACTTCTGTATCATGACCTTATATGACATGATGCTAACTGACTGATGAGGCTAGATGTAAGTTAATTTTGGACCTAAAATGACACAATTGGATCCACTTCCATAAAGCAAACTTCTTTGCCTCCAACTCTTCAGCCCTTATTCCACATCATGCCCTCAGCTTTGGGCACTGAGGACAGCCTCCTGTACTTCTTAGGTCAACTCTTTCCTTGACACAAGCCTCATTCCCCTTATCTCATTGACAAGAATACAACTTTTAGTCAACTACTTTGTCCAGGAATTTAGTTTAATTTAAAGTACATATAAATTTAACAAAATATAAAGTACTTAAGGATAAATCTAAAATGTATAAAGGATCTATATGTAGAAAACTACAAAACTCTAATGAAAGAAATCAGAAAAGATCTTAATAAATGGAGATACAGTCTATGTTCATGGATTGGAAGCAGGGAAGCAATATGGTCAAGCTATCAGTTCTTCCCCACTTGATCTATAAAGTTGATGAATTCTCAATCAAAATTCCAGTAAGTTATTCTGTGGATATTGCCAAACTTATTCTAAACTGTATATATGGGAAGACAAAAGACCCAGAATAGTCAACACAACACTGAAGAGGAAGACAAAGTTGGAGGACTGACATTACCTGACTGCAAGATTTATTATAAAGCTACAATAAACAGGACAGCATGGTTTGGGGAAAAAAAGACATATACATCAATAGTATAGAATCAAAATCCCAGAAAGACACCTCTATGAATGCACGCAACCGATCTTTCACAAAGGAGTAGAGTCAATTCAATGTGGAGAGGATAGATTTTTCAACAAAAGCTGTTGGAATAATTGAATGTCTATATGCAAAATAATGAATCTAGACACAGACCTTACACTTTTCATAAAAATAAACCCAAAATGGTTCAGGGACCTTAACTGTAAAACCCCAAACCACAGAACTTCTAGAAGAGAGCATAGGAGAAAATCCAGGTGATGTTGGGTTTGGCGAAGGACATGTTAGATAAAATATCAAAGGCACAATCCATGAAAGAAGACGTTGAACTTTATTAAAATTAAAAATTTCTGCTCTGCAAAGGTACCTTTAAGAGAATCATAAAACCAGCCACAGATTGGGAGAAAATGTTAACAAAACATATATCTGATAAAAGACTTGTTTCTAAAATACACAAACAACTCCTAAAACAAAACAATAAGAAAATAAACATCCAATTTAAAAACGCTCAACAGATATAGCTCTAAAGAAAATACACAGATGGAAAATGAGCATATGAAATGATGTTCAATATCATTAGGAAATTGCAAATTAAAACAACAAAGTAGAAGTACACATCTACTAAAATGGCCAAAACCCATAAACTGGCAACACCAAACTCTAGCAAGGAGGTGGAGCAACAGGAATTTTCATTCATTGCTGATAGAAATGCAAAATAGTAAGCCATTTTTAGAAGACATTTTGGCATTTTCTTGCAAAGTTAAACATAGTCTTACCATATAATCTAGCAATCATGCTCTTAAGTATTTACTCAAATAAGTTGAAAATGTATGTCCACAAAAAACCCTGCACTTGAATGTTTACAGCAGCTTTATTCATAGTTGACAAAATTTGGAAGCAACCAAGATGTCCTTCAGTAGATGAATGAATAAACAAACTGTGACATATTCATACAATGGAATATTATTCAGCAATAAGAAGAAGTAAGCTATCAAGCCACAAAAATTCATGGAGGAATATTAAATGCATATTACTAGTTGAAAGAAGACAGTCTGAAAAGGCTACATACTATATGATTCCAATTACATAGCATTCTGGAAAAGCCAAAACTAGAGAGATAGCAAAAATATCAGTGTTTGCCCGGTGTGGGGGCAGAAAGGAACGAACAGAAGGAGGGATGAATATGTGAAGTAGAGGGGCTTTTTAGGGTAGTGAAACTATACTTTATGGCACTGTAACATTGGATACATGAGGTTATACATTTGTCAAAACCTATAGTATGCTAAAGCACAAAGAGTGAATGTCAATGTGCATAAATTTTTAAAATTCATTTAGGAGGTCAGAGGATCCCAGAGAAGGATAAATATCATAACAAGAGACTCTAATGGTATAAAACAAGATTGGGAACAAGGTACTGACATAAGTAGCTTTGGAAATGAATGAAGTCTATAAGACGAAAGGCAAATAGTACTGCACATAAATGTAACCTAGCTAATAAAGCTGTTTCGTATAGAGGAAGGGATTAACAACTCTGATACTGCTATATGTATGTATGTATGTGTATATATATATGCACACACACACATACTAGAATTGAACAAAAGGATTAGAACATGGTGAAAGCCAGGTTTTTTTTACTGCTGGAGTGGGAATTGACAGATAAGCAAGGGGAGGAGGCTAGAATGATCCATGTGTCAATGGATTAGAATTGGAGGCATCAGTAAGAATTCATCTTTGACTTGATATGCAGATTGTTACATATAGAAACATTTATGTTTGGGTATAAATACACGTAAATATACACACATTTTTTTTTTGCTTTATTAGATGAAAGAATGTAAAACAAACAACACCCCAGTAGCAACAGGCACACTTAGTATCCAGATCTTGGTTTCTAATACTATTATCCAAAAAAAAAAGAAAGGAATCTGTGCTCCTTGGAAAAATGGCTGATTCTAGGATTGGGACAAGAAATATACAAGATGAGCCTTGAACATCTCATAGGTACATAGGTAAGGAAGTGCTCAAAAAATTGATGGGTGTACGTCAAAGGGTAACAGGGACCAACTGAAAGAGCTCCCAATGGCCAAGGCTGGAACAATTTGAGCAACAAAATAAAGTAGTATTGTATTATAACTCAGAGTATAAAATAAATACTCATGAGTCTATACTGACATAAATAAATGATTGAATAAATTAATAAATGAGGAAGAAAAGACAAATATCCCATACAAAACATTCCAAATAAATTATGTACAAACTCCACCCTAAAGTAGGGGGACCTTATCTCCCCACTCCTTAAGTATGTGCTATGCATAGTGACTTCCTTCCAAAAAGTACAGAATGGAAAGGGGTTAAAAAAAAGAGTAGTTTTACAGTGGAGAAAATTGATGAACACTTCTTTAGCCAGGTGATCAAGATCAACATCAACTGTCATAAATCATAATCAAGTATATACCCTTGATAGGATGTGATGAAAATGGCCCTTACCATTGTAGTATTCCTGTCTAAAACGTATAACCCCAGTCTAATCATGATAAAAAGCCATACACAAATTCTAATAGAGGGGCTTCCTACAATATACTTGAACAGTACTCCTCAAAACTGTCAAGGTCATCAAAAATAAGGAAAGTCTAAGAAACTGTCATAGCCAAGAGGAACCTAAGGAGACATGACAAATAAATGCAATGTGGTATCTTGGAATAGAAAAAAAGAACATTATGTAAAAACTAAGAAAATCTAAATAAACTGTGGATTTCACAGTTTATAATAATGTAGCAGTATTGGTTCTTTAACTATAAGAAATGTACCATTCAAATATAAGATGTTAATAATAGGGAAAACACTATGCAGGGAGTAGTGTTATATGTGGGATCTCTCTGCACTATCTGCTCAACTTTTTTTCTAAGTCTAAAACTATTCTAAAAAATAAAGTCTGTTAATTTTTAAAAAACCCTTTAAATCAGTTCTATTTTATATATTAACAACAATGGGAAATTAAAATTAAAATGCAATACCATTTAAATAGCATCAAAAACATAAAATATGTAGAGATAAAATTTATAAAACATAAGAGTGATATGTACACTGTAAAGCATAAGACATTACTGGGGGAAATTAAAGAAGTCCTAGATAAATGAAGATGTATTTTTTTCATGGACAGAAGTCCAAATATTGTTAACATGTCAATTCTCCTCAGACTGATGGAGACATTCAATGGAATACAAATCAAAATCCCAGCAGGTTTTTTGGTTTTCTTTTTTGGTAGAACTTGACAAGCTGGCTCTAATAAGTATATGGAAATGAAAAGTACCTAGAAAAGTTGAAACAAATTTTGAAAAAGAAGAATAAAACTGGAGGACTGATTTTAAGACTCACTATAAAACAACAGTATTGGAGTAAGGATAGATATAAAGATTAATGGAATGGAATAGGGAATCCAAAATTGAACACACATATGTATATGGTCAATTATTTTTAACAAAAACGAAACATTAGAAAAGGATAGTCTTTTCAACAAATGGTGCTAGAACTATTGGATAGTCATATACAAAAAAAAAGTGATCTTTGGGGCTTCCCTGGTGGTGCAGTGGTAGAGAGTCCGCCTACAGATGCAGGGGACACGGGTTCGTGCCCCGGTCCGGGAAGATCCCACATGCCGCGGAGCGGCTGGGCCCGTGAGCCATGGCCGCTGAGCCTGCGCGTCCGGAGCCTGTGCTCCGCAACGGGAGAGGCCACAACAGTGAGAGGCCCGCGTACCGCAAAAAAAAAAAAAAAAAAGTGATCTTTGACTCACATCTCACACCGTATACAAAATATGATTCAAAATGGATCATAGACCTAAATGTTAGATATAAAATTTTAAAATTTCTAGGAAAAAATAAGAGGACGTATTTATGATTGGGGGTCCGATAAAGATTTTGTAAAACAAAAACAAAAACTATAAGAAAATAATCTCAAAATCATTATGCTAAACAGAAAAGAAAATCCAATGTGTGTGTACATAATGTAGGACTTCATTTTTATGATACGGTCGAAAAGAGAAATCAAGTCTGCACTGACAACAGACCAGTGGTTGCCTGGGTCTGGGGTTTGGGCTTAGGGATTACCTGCGATGGGGCACAAGAGAACTCTTCAGGTGCTGCACGTATTCTATATAATAATTGTGGTAGTCATATGGATAAGTCATTTGTCAAAACATCAAATGTACATTTAAAATGAGTGTATTTTATTATACATAAACTATACCTTTTAAAGTTGACTTTTACAAAAACAGAAGAGCCCTTTTTATGTGTTCCTTTTGCATTTAAAATTAAAAGGGAGGGAGGAAAAAGTAAGAAAAGGCTGAGATGAACCAATCCTCCCCACCCAACATGCCAATACCACCACCACCAACCCCCCTACCCCACCCTGCACGCTAAGCAGAACATTTTTTTTTAAGAATCAGAGAAACTATTTTAATTGGTTACATTTGTCCCATATGGTTCACAGGGAAATTTTTCGATTAAAGTGAGAGAATTTGTAAATGTAACCCAGGCCCAGGAAGGAGGCAAGTTATAAGTTAGTGTAATTAGGTCAAGGTTTTTATTTTGGGAGGAATAACATATAAACTTCAGTATTCTTGAGACTAAGGGATTCTGAGAAGAAAATCAATTTTTTGTGGCAGCAAAATATATTTGTTCTTAGACTATAAAACAGCAAAATGAGTGACAGCCATCACTGATGGAGAATTGGAACTAGATTTGAAGTATCTCTTTCCCTTCTGCTTTACCCCTTACTGATGGCCCAGAGAACATTCCTCTTCTTCACCCCACCCAGCCCCCTGAAGCTTGGGCAGCTGACCATATTTTGATATCCAAACAGCATGAGTGTGCAAAAGGAAGGAGGTGACTTGGAGTTGAAACTTTACTTTAGAATGATCTAGAAGTGACAATTTGTCAATAAATCATGTGGCCAAACCCAGCAGGAAGGAGCCCTGCCCAAGTGAGGACACTGCAAAATTTCATGGTGAACAGGGTATGGATCTAGGGAGGGATGAAGAATTAGGGCCATTAATGAAATAAATTGATTGCAATCATTCTTCATGCATGCAGTTATTCAAGTCCCTCTCACATGCAAAGTCTGCTCAGACCCATTGCAGGACCCACAAGTTTTTTCAGTTATTGTCTTAAGCTCAAAGTCCTGACACAAATAATGTCAGTTCCCTGAGCAAAAACTCTGGTCGCTCTCCAAGGCATTTACAAAAGTGTACAATACCCTTCACAATCTGACCTCAACTTCCTTTACAACATCAATTGCTCTATAAGCTCAGCCTCCTCTCCTAGGCAGGCAATATCTAGTCTCTCTCTATTACTTACCACACCTAGCACATTATGCTCTTCTGTGTGTTGATGGCTCACTCTGGCTCTTCTTTCTTCTGTTACTGCCCCTAAGCAAACAACATTTCTATCACTATGCTGTGAGTTCCATAAGTGGAAGAAATGAAACTGATTCTTATTTGTATCCTTAGCACCTGGAACATGGTAAGTACTCAGTAAATGTCTGTTGTAAGAACTAAAACATTCAACTGTAAAAAAAAAAAAAAAAAATGGAGGCCTTTGCTTGCAGATAATTTAACTGAGTCAAACTTCATTGCTTTTTCTCCGTACGTCAGTCTGGAAATCTGGAACTGGAAGTGGAACTCTAATCTACATGGTGCTTAGTAAGCAGTGGCATTCAAGTCATAATTTACACAAGTAGATACAGGCATTTTCTTTGCTGGCATGTCATATCTACATGCACGTTGTTTCTCTTCCTTGTCTGTTTATCCAGGAGGACTGAGAATCAATTTATTAGAAGCCCCACTCTTTCTGGTTTGTGCTTCAGTGTACGATTTGGGGGAAGAACTAAGGGAGGCTTAAAACACAGTTATAACATGACAGAGAAAGAAAGGGAACAAAAGAATGTGTAGGAGATGATTAAGTGCTTCTGAATTTACACAGTGAAATATGGACAGTTTAAATGTCTTTGCTACTTGCTTCTTTTCAAACTGTGAGCTGTTTCAAACACCCCATGCTGCTCCGAGATTAATTGAGTTCTGCATGCTTTCGGTTTGCTCCGGGTACCAAGGAGAAAGGATTTCCACAGAACCTGTATTTGCCAGAGCAAAGAGAATATCTCATTAATGTATGATTAATAGTCATTTGTAAAGTGATTAATTAGTCATTTTGACAATAAACTGAGTCTATGTACATGCCTTTGCTGGACTCAAGTTTCACATGTAGAAGAAAAAGAGAATGTCTTGCTTCTCCTTGCTTTCTTCCTGCACCAAGACTAGAAAAATCCAAAGACCTTTGCATATTCTGGTCTTGCCTGATTTCATCTGGTTTGTCTTTAAGAACAAAGGCCCTGAAATGGAAGCTCTCCAGCATGATTGATGGCTTCTCTTTCTATTTGCAAGTTGGAAATACAGAGAACAATTTTTTTCCCTGTAGGTCCTACTGCTTATTGGTACAAGAGTTATTTCCACTTTGCCATAGAATTGATTTGCAACATTGGTATATGAGTTTGTATATTTTTCTCACTGGCCTGTCACAAAGCATAAGTCAGCAAGTCTTCTGCAGTATGATGGATTATGTAGCCAGGAGCCTCCTAGTAATGTTTCCATTAAAAGGATGAGCACATTGTCATTAACTTTGGGGGGCTGGAATCATCCAAATTCTGTACCTTGACATCTCACAAACTATATTATTTAGTAGCACTCATTTCCCCCACATCCAATACTATCCACTGAACCTCGGGTAGGTTCCTGAATCTCTGATCGCCCGTTCTGTAAAATAATGACATTAGTAACACACTAAAGGATCAATAGCAATAGGTCTAAGCTTACATCCTGCTTCCTAACAAATAAAACCACTTATTTAATTCAAAAAAGGAAAAGAACAAAGTGGGGAAGAACACATCCTTATCTAAACTGTTACAAAGAATCATTCCTTTCAAGACATACTGAAGCACGTTAAGAACTTAATTAACCAAATGAAAACAGGAGCAGAAAAATCATACTTAAAACTCCTGATTTCTAGTTTTTTGTTAAAACCATTTGGTAGCATAGAAATGCTCATCTCCTCCTCTCCTTGTCTTTCCTCTCCTCCATCTCTGTACGGTTTGGTGTAAGAATTATATGAGTGTGAGAGGGAGGTATATTACCAGAAGGCTCTTTTAGAACAAATTTCAGTAAAACTAAATAAAACAATGTAATAAAATAAATATTAAAAACTAATTGTGATGTGTCTGGGAGAGGCATCACAGTGGTTAAAAAAAACAAACTGGCTTTGGATTATGACAGCTGGGTTTGAATCTTGGCTTCACTAATTTTTAATTGCATAGCATGAACAAGTAGCAATTTTATTAAGCCTCAGTTTTACTTGTAAAATAAATATACTAGCATTTATCTATGAATATTGTAAGATTCAGATTTAATGCCTATAAAATGTACAAACAATGTCTGACACATAACTAAGTTTCCCTAAACTGATGTTAGATATCTAGATATCTATGCCTGTGTGAGTGTGTGTGTGTGTGTGTGTGTGTGTGTGTGTCCAACACTTTTAGTATCATTATTTCTCATCATTGAGAGATGCAACATGTCTACATAGCTTCAGGTACAACCATGGGGATATAGTTAAATGTGAGGGTCCAAGTGCTCTAGGGGCATATAGGGACGCCTGAAAAGAGATCTGCAGATTCTGAACAACCAAGGTCTATACCAATAAGAGATGAAGAAAAGTTTTAGTCTTCAGAACATTCTGTTACATAGCCCTGACTTTAGTTACAACCTTTCTGGAGAATATTTAGACTGAAAATTATATCTTTTAATAACTGACAGGTTATTTTTTTTCCATATTAACAGTCAACACACTGAAAAGCACACTGTATCACCAGTTATCCTTGACAGACATGGCCATATTACCATTTTCCAAAATTGTGTGACTCCGATGGGGAAATGAGAGACCTCTGAAGTGGAGAGCTTAAAGAATACAGCTAATATTCTTTTCTAATATTCTTCTCTTATCATTCTAAGACATATTTTCTTTTCACATTTTATCATCTCTGATTGAAATCAGAAATGTCTTATAATCAATAGTCGGCCTCAGTTTAATTGGCAGCATTTTTTATTTCTTAATGGAACATAAAATATTAGTGTGACATAATTGATGAAGTCTTAGATTTGATGAAATATATTAAGTGGCTTGTGTGAACAAGAGCAGATATTTCCATAGAATACTCAGGGGTTCCATTAGGTGGCCTCCGGAGGGCAATGAGGGTACCACAATGGGACAGCAGAGCCCATGTCTGTACACTGCATACCACTTGTCAATTTAGCCAATATTTTAAGGTGAAAGAGCTGTTATGGATTTTGGTGGCAGAATATGTCTCAATTTAATAACAGTATAATTGAGAAGAGTGTTAGATAGGGTAGCAACTTTTTTGAATATGTAATAATAATTTCTATAAAGCATAAAACAATGGCCCTATCTTCTGAGTTAAGCATAGTAAACTTAATAGGAATTAATAGAGTGCTTTATTGTCACTTGACAACTTCCATTACCAAATTCACTATAAAACTAAATTATATATCTCTAAGAAAACTCAATCAATATCATAGCCAAGCCATGATGTTATTTTATGTAATTTCAAGCCAGCAATAAATATCTTTTGATTTTTTGATTTGCTCTAAGTGTCTGAAATGAAGTGAAATACTACCTGAAAGCAACTAGTTGACATCTTCCATTTTATTCTTAAGTTTTCTTAAGTCTTTGAATTCAGTCCTCCCAGGAATATTTTTTACCTTAAGAAATTTCTGGCTATAGTCTTACTTTTTTTCAGTTAATGCAAATGACATAATGACAGGATCATATGTATTATTTATAAATGGATAAGAAAATGAGCTTTATCTTTGGCATGAATGATTCCTGCTCTAAAATAAGGAAGAATGTTATATTACTAAAGATTTGTAATAATGAGAAAGTTACTGAGAAAGGTGTTGAATTATCCTTTCTTTCAAATAGAATTTACTTTTCATATCTATTACTTAGAATTTACCTACTATAGTTAGGGAGAAAAAAGTGAGTTCTAAATCCCCAGTTAAATCATAACTATGTTTTAATTCAATGATAGACATTCATTTACCAAAATCTGTAGTAGGTGGGACTCTCAGAAATAAAGAATAAAGTTTGTCTTCCCTGAATTATGTAACTTAAATCAAAATTGGGCACATCAAACATATTCCAAATTAGTAATATATTACACTCCTTCTTAAATATGTTCAGACATGGGGATTAAAGAGGGATTTTTCCATTAAGCTAAAAAGCAATGATAAAGCACAATAAGCCAATCCCAGATTCATATTTATTTTTTTAATTTATTTATTTTTATTTATGCTTTGGCTGTGTTGGGTCTTTGTTGCTGCACACGGGCTTTCTCTAGTTGTGGCGAGAGGGGACTACTCTTTGTTGCGGTGCACGGGCTTCTCATTGTGGTGGCTTCTCTTGTTGTGGAGCACGGGCTCTAGGCAAGCGAGCTTCTGTAGTTGTAGCACGCGGGCTCAGTAGCTGTGGCTCGCAGGCTCTAGAGTGCAGGCTTGGTAGTTGTGGCACATGGTCTTAGTTGCTCACAGCATATGGGATCTTCCCGGACCAGGGCTCAAACCCATGTCCGCTGTATTGGCAGGCAGATTCTTAACCACCGTGCCACCAGGGAAGCCCCCAATTTCATATTTAAAAGTCTGTCCTTAATAATAAACATAACAGTAGAGTGGAATGAAATTCTACTCAGTTAATAGCAAAAGATTGCCTTTCTCTGAAACTAAGATCAAATTCAAGAAAATGGGAATTCCAGATTTATTTGTAATTTGGATAATTATCTAAATGGATTTGAGTTCTGTGATTATTCTATTGATCATCCTAATCTTAGCCATCTTCAGTCATTAAGGTATTCACTGAAAATATTTAATATTTAAAATCACTGGTGTGACATTTCCGATATTTGCTCTCTCTTTCTCCTTAGCAGGTATATTTTCAGGGTGTGTGTGTGTGTGTGTGTGTGTGTGTGTGTGTGTTTAGCTATGTTAACCATGGGAAAATAACAACTCTATCCACCACTCAAAACCCACTTGATTTCCCACTCAACCCTTGACAGTCACTGATGAATGATGGAATCCAGTTTAATTATAACTTTTTGATGTCTGTTCTATGTTAGTACTCTTCTCTTGGCGCAATAGCATTCTCTTATGTGTGTTTTTGTTCAAATTACTTAGTTTTAACCTATTTAGGTTCATACTCCTCTTTGGAATTACCATGAAATCTGAGGACAGGTTCCTTTCCAGAATACTGTTAAGTTCACACAGACTAACTCTCCACAGAAACTCAATGGGTGTGTGGCATTTAACATAATGGAAGAGACAGGTGAGATGAGAGTGATGGGTCTATGGCACATGGACAGCATACGTTCACTTGATTTTTGCGAGAAGGTGACACAGCTGTAGCCCTTTTGCTCTAAGAGAAGAAAGAAAGGCAGACCTTCATGTGAAATCTCCAGAATTTTGAATGTGAAAAACTAATTCAATTTTAAACATAAGATAGGCCAAACTGACATATTTTGGAGCCCAGAGTAGCTAGTGAGCCCTTCAGGCATGCAACCCCTGCCCAGGGAATCCAGCTAAAGACCCCTTCTCTCAACAATAGAATTGCTACAGCCATTCCCAGAAGAGCCATTCCCACCTGCCTTAAAGAGAGGGTGGAACTGACAGCAACAGGTTTCAATTCAGTAGGTGATATTCAGAGATGCCTCTAATCAGATGGATTTTCTCATAATCTCAAATACACAATCCAATATTTCTGATGTGTTCTGTTCCCACAGGTTCTCTCATCTCTCAAATATCTTCCAAATTCACAGGGTACACACACAATATATCTTTACTTAGGACCTATCATTTCCTGGCTCTGTGCTAGGCACTGGAGATACAATGAAAATAAACACAGCCCTTCCCTTGCAGGCAATCACAGACTACTAGGACTAGAGATATACAGAGAATTCATCGTATGATGTCCGTGATATTGTAATAAATGAAATACCAAGGCACGATAGAAACATGAAAAAGAAATGGGGCAACTCTCTGTGGGAATTCATGAAAGATTTCACAGAAAAGCAAATACTTGGGGAGAAGTCACCAAGCACAGAAGGAGAGGATGTATGTTCCAGACTGAGGGAGGATAATGGGTGATGGCAAAGAGGAGGGAAACAGAATAGAGCACTACAGTGCTTTGGAAAGCATCAAGGGGCTTTACATGGCTAAAGTGAAGGTTCAGGATTGTACTTACAGAGACGGGTGGGGGCCTTGAATGCTCTGCTCTGCGTGCTATCCGAAAGAGTTGAGTTTTTCCTGTTCAGGATGGATAGAAGTAGGGTAGTGAAATGATAACTTCAGGATATTCAAATATGACTCCATACGATCCAATTCTTCCTGGTAGTTAGGCACTCTGAGTCTCATCATAGGCCATCCCCACTCAAGGTGGCCCATCTATATACGAAGAAATGTGTACGAGCAGTTTGGTCCCGCACCCCATGCGGTTTAATTTCCTTGAGGCTGCTTTCAAGCTGGCAGAACCAAAACAGCAGCAAACTGTATTTTCAGATTAAACAGAATTAAGGGAGGAAAAAGAAAGGAAATTAAAAACAGGTGTATCTGCTCTCAGTGAGAGAAGAAAGGAGTAAGTTAAGCTAGTCCACATGGAGAGACATTTGAAATGGAACTCAAGAACTGGCCTCATATAGAGACACAAGAACCTGAACTCCTTTGCTCTGCCTGATTACTTCTGCAATAACTTGCTAGTTTTATTTAGGAATCTCTCTAGTTGGGGAGGGAGTCTCTTATGTCTTTCAAGTACCAGCACTATATAAATGAAATAGCATTATAAAACAACAGACAGATATCTGCACCTATGCATATTAATGATGTGTTAATTTCCTGCTGTGGTTCAGAATTCATAATGAGCTTTCTTTCTGCCATGTGCACAGTGGCGCAGTATAGGTAACATGTGTGCAATCACACCTTTAAAATAAATGCAGTCCATTAATCAAATATGGCCCAGGGTAGCAGGGAAAAGAAATCTTGAAAATGTGATTTTTATTTTATTGCTTACCCCTCCATACAAGTTTTGGCTCCTGGCCACTGATGGAGAGCTATTCCATGTGGCAAGGGACCTGAAGCTGACTGTAAGGAAACCTGCTGTGTTTCTTCAGT
>NW_020838003.1:11277784-11417784 GCF_003676395.1 Aethalodelphis obliquidens | reverse complement strand
CTTCTGATGCCACTCACATTAATAGGTTAAACTCTACAGGAGATCAGCTATGATCATTTTCTTTTAATCCTCAGTCAAACACTACATTTTCCCATTGTCAATGAAATAAATTCCAAAGTCCTTATCCTGTCACTCAAATTGCTCCACAGTATGGCTCAACTTATCTTTTCTGCCTTTTTCTCAAGACTCTGCCAAGTATTTTATATATTCTGATTTGCTCTCAATTGGAAAGAGCGTTGGAACCAATGATGAATTCACTGTAGAGAATTTGGTGGGTACGTCATCCTTTACATCTTCCATTGTTCCCCATATAAATATTCACATAAATAAATTTTCTTGAGGACCTGTCATGTTTTCTCCAATTGTGAAATGAGACCTAAGTAATTAACCAGTTTTCCTTTGCATATTGGTCACTAGAAATTTAAAAGTCATATTCAAATCTAGTGACTGTGTAGGATTTTAGAACTTTCCTGGTTGTGTCTATTTCCCTTCTCGTCAATCCCCTCTCTCCAAAGTAGGTGTTGAACTTTTATTATGATATGTATTTTCAATCTTCCCATTATTTTCCCTTTTAAATTATTTCTGACAATAAGTCTCTTGTAAATGGTCTATATCCCTTATAGAATGAAGTAGGTACGAAAATATCAAATTACAGTCTAGAAGAACATATTTTAAACTTTCAAATCTCTGTGGCTTTCTTCTTGATTTTTTTTTCTTAACCTAAATTATTGCCACATCACTACCACCACCCCATCACCTAAAATGTTTTAATCTCTTTACTCCAATGATCAAAATTGTATCCTTCCTTCAATCCTCACCTTGAACGTTGGCTTTCTCATGGAATTTTCCTCGCTCCCACTGACTGAGTACAACTTATACAAAGTTCACCTTCAAGTAACAGAAAACCTGACTCAAACTTGCTGAATTTTTACTCTGAGCTCCTCCATGTGTTGACTTTTTCCTAAGGCGGCTGGGATGTCGAGATGACTACAGCAGTACCAGGCATCACATCAGTCATGGCAACATGCAAAGGAAAAAAAAAAAGGATCCATTCCCTCTCTTGCTAGAGGGTAAGGATATGTTTCCCAGAAGTCCTCCCCCACAATCATTATTGGCCAGAGTTGAGGCATAACAATTCCTAAACTATGCACAGGAGAGAATAATGGAATTCCTATGATTGGCTTAGACTAATCAACTTAAATCCTCTGAGGCTAGGCATGAACTCAGTTCCCCTGAAACCCATGATTATGTGGAGAACAGTGGATACTAAACAAAATCAAAGATTTGTTAGAAAAAAGAAGAGGGAGATGAATATTGGGTAGACTAATGGTGGATTCTGTCATTGTGATCTCTCCCTCCCAGAATTCTTGGGGCATTTTGTTTATACCTGTCATAACTCACCTTATGTTTTCTGTGTTATAGTTATCTGTGTACCTATTTCATTTCTACTTCCTACCAGCATTAAGTTCTTTGAAGACAGCACTTTGAGGTTGCCCCACTTAACAACCTGAAGAAGGTTTGGCATATCAGGCACTCAGTAAGTGTAGGTTCAGTTAAATTCCTCATTTTCCTCCTAAACAGCCTTGGCATAAAAACTGTGCCTCTTTGGATTTGTGTCCATACCAGATACTTTTCTTTTTAATTTTATGAATTTTTAGAATTTTATTTATTTTTTTATACAGCAGGTTCTTGTTAGTTATCCATTTTATACATATTAGTGTAAATATGTCATAGCAGATACTTTTGCATAGCTTCATGCTTTGACTTGGAGTGCCTGCCTCCTATTAATTACCATCTACTGGTCCACACTTGTAAAGAGGCTGCTCATTCTACCTTGGGTGGAGTAAGTCCTGTGCATTGATTTTCCTGTAGGAAATGAATCCCTCACTTGTCAACATGCACTCACTCACCTGGGTCCCCTTCTGATTCATTTGCAGAATGGCTGGCAGGGACTGGGTGCAAACTGAGGCTAAAGGACAAAGCTTTTCTCTGTGCAAAGATGATTGACTCACACCTGGATCAAACTTGTGGCCCAGGCCTCATTAGCACCATATTATAATCCTGCAGAGAGCTCCCAGCCAGACCTAAGAGCAGCAAGAACAGCAGACAATGTGCCCTACAGAGGCCAGGCCCAGCCAAGAGGAGCCGGGGAACATCTGGTAGACTATAGGGTAGCTACAAAATATTCAATGTTTAAAGAAAGAACTCCCCCCAACCTTGCCAGGCCCCAGAGATATAGCATTTGAAGAAAGATGTCTCCTTACTCAGAGCTGCTCTCTTTCCACCCACCCTGGCAGCAACAGTAAAACTTAAATAATCCCAATGGTTCTTTTCCTCCTACAGCATGAATAAAATCTGAGTATGAACAGGCTGTTGTTTCCAGGATTCAATGAAATTTATTTTATTTATTTCAATTAGCAATCATCCTAATCAGCTCATTTGAAAATGTATACCCTGGAATGCACAAACACCACTCTATTCCCTATAATGGAAGAAAAGATACATTGTCATGTGGAAGAAAGGTGAAACAAAAAAAAAATTTCCTAGTTAAATTCCTGAGAAGCAAACCTGACCAAATTTCCAGTAACTACTCTGACTAAAAATACCACTGATTCCATGTTAAAGATACTGGAGCACTTTTATTCATTAATGTCTGACCAGTTGATAGGGGGTAGTAATCATTATACATTCCCCAAAAGTGTTTGGGGACCCACAAAAAGCAGGAAAATCCTCTGGGATGCCCACCCAAAAGGATCATTTCTGGGAATGTCGGACTCGAATCGGGATCATAAAACTTGTTTATGAGTTTGGAGTTTAAATCTACACCACTCCCTTCAGCACATCTCTCTGCATTTGAAGATGTCTGTTTTCTTTGATCCAACACAATATAGGAAACCAGAGCATGCTAAATTGTTTCAAGGTGGCACTGTCAAACAGGACTGAGGGGGCATCACCAATCTGTTTTCTTACTTGGACTTCCTTGTATTATACTTCAAGTTTTCTAATTTTACTTCTAGATGAGCAAGATTCAGATAAAAGACCTAAAGCAAAACATAAGAAATTAAAAAAGAGAGTTGGGGGAAGAGGAATTCTTTCAGGTAACTAATATGTGTGTGTCTTTGAAAAATAGTATGTTCCTTCTGCTAGAGTTGAAACTATGAAATCTAGGTACCAATATTCTAATGAAAAATGAATGAATGACTGAATGAATGAGAAAATGAATAATAGTTTAGGCTCTAACTGGTGCTTTGACATTAGATAAGTTACTTAGCCTCTCTGAATCTCAATTTCAAAATTTGGGGAGAGCAACAGTTTCTTCTTCGTAACGTAAGGGGGACTAGGTGTGATAACCTGTGCACTGTGTTAACACAATGCTTAATACATTGTAATAACCCAAGAAACATCCGTCACTATAATTATTATAATAACTGGGCTTCCTGTTTCTATGGTAATAGGGCTCTGTGCATGGAAAAGGAATGAAGGGATAAGATATAGCAACTTTAAACCTCCTGACCACAAAGACAGGTCTTGAAGACCGAATCATCCTCAGTAAAATGTTATTCCAGACCAGGGAGACATTATTAACTGCGTCATAGCAAAAAAGAATGCTGCCAGCCATGAGGACACCCAGGTAACTAATGAAGACAGCAAGTAGCCAGTCAACAGCTCAATATCTTGATAGACCGACTTAACCAAAAGCAGAATCCACTGGCCAGAGGTCAAACAGCAAGTTACTATAGCCTGACTGAGGAAAAAGAATCTCCACAATCAGCCATCAGCTGAATGTCATAGCGCTTGACTTTGAAGCCCCAACTAGAGAACTGGTCTGAGGACGATTAAAAGGATACTTGATTTTCAATTTGTCCAAAGTCAACATTTGGGGAAGAATCCTAGTCTCTCTCTTTTCTCTCACACTCCCCTATCTTTTTAATATACCTGCTTTTTTTTACTCGTCTTCCAAACCCTTCCATACACCACAGATCAGACACACACTTACACACTCTAAAAATAGCTAACACTTGCATACTGCTTACCATATACTAAGTACAATCCTAAATGTATGACTATTAATTAAATTATCAGACCTTTGAGATAGGTACCACTTATAGCCCTATTTTTACCTAATAAAACTGAGGTACAGAGAGATTAATTAGCTTGCCTAAGGTCACAGAGGTGATAAAGTGCAAAGCCGCTATTGAAAGGAAGACAGTCTGGCTCCAGAGTCTGTGATCTTAATATGGCCACTGTTGGATGAAATATGAAGTAAATATTTCAAATATTCAGAACTCATTTAAAAAATATTCATTAAGGCCTGCAAAAATTAGGTTAATAAAAAAGTCTTCAACCTCAAAGATTTTAGTCTGGCAGATATGATAACTGCATACATAAATGACTATAATGCAAAGTAACAAGTGCTAAGTAACAGTGGTATGGGGTTTCAGGAAAGATGAAATTACTCCTGTCTTGGATGAGAAAAGTTTTTATGGAAAAGTCAAGATTTGAGTTAGGGCCTGAAGAAAGGGTAAAATTTAAATATTGAGAGATGTCATGAAAAGACATTGTAAGACTGTTATTTTTATTCATAGCTGACATTAGAATCACCTGAGAATGTTTTCTAAAATACTGATGCTTGAATTAATATTGATTAAAAATATTGATGCCCGAAAGGGTTAGTGTCAGAGTGATAACATGTGAAAAAGATTCCACTAGCCATTGCTGGCTTTGAAGATGCAAGGAAGCCACAGTAATTCAGGCAGCCTCTAGAAGCTGGAAAGGTCAAGGAAACATTTTCCTCTAGAGGCTCCTGAGAGGAATGCAGCTCTACCGAGATTTTGAGTTTAGCCTGTGAGACCCATCTTGGACTCCTAATCTCCAAAATTGTAAACTAATAAATATGTGTTGTTTTTTAAAAATACTGATGCCTGAGGTGTCACTACATATTCACTAGAATGGCTAAAGTTAAAAAAAATATTGCCGAGTGTTGGTAAGGTTGTGGAACAAATGGACCTCTCACACACTGCTGGTGGGAATGGAAATGGTATAAGCCTCTCTGAGAAGAATATGGCAGTATCTATAAAGGTAAACACAGACTCACTACATGACCCAGCAATCTCACTCCTGGAAAAATAAAAACATG
Source organism: Aethalodelphis obliquidens (assembly GCF_003676395.1). Lineage (NCBI taxonomy): Eukaryota > Metazoa > Chordata > Mammalia > Artiodactyla > Delphinidae > Aethalodelphis > Aethalodelphis obliquidens. The sequence goes on along the minus strand of NW_020838003.1, from coordinate 11,412,647 downwards.
TATCCATACAAAGACTTGTTGCCAATATCCCTAGGAAAATTACTCATAATAACTGGAAATAACTGGAAACAGCTATACTCTCCATCAACTGGTAAAAAGAGAATTAAATTGTGGCTTATCCTATACTATGAAATTCTACTCAGCAATAAAAAGGGGCAACATGGAGGAGTGTCAAAAACATAAATATGTGATAAGTAGAAATAGTCACACCTAAGTGAATACACGCTCTATGATTCCATTTATATGAAATTCTAGAAAAGGCAAAACTTTGGTGATGGAAAGCCGATCAGTGGTTGCCAGGGGTCAGGTTGCAGGGGGACCAACCACAAAGGGCACAGAGAAACTTAGGGAGATAGAACTGTTCTAAGTATTGATTGTGCTGAAGGTTACACCACTATATACAGTTAACACATTTCATCAGGCTGTATAGTTAAATGGATGAATTTTATTGTACATAAATTATACTTCAGTTAGGTGACACCACAGCATAGATGAATTAAATCAGAACCTCTGAAATGTCTGGGCATCGATATTTCTTAAAGCTCCCAGGAACTTCTAATACGCAGCCAGAGTGAAGAGAAGAGCTGCTGCTCTAGGAAAAAGAAACGTTATGCTCAAATGTATGTACAAAAATAAATAATGTTATTTTATAACTTTTTTTAATTTTTAAGAACAATAAAACTGGATATCTTCAGGGAATAAAGTAACTAGAGCACAGAGTCTACAAATACGAATAGAGCAAATTAGTCTAGAAATACAACTTAGGAAAGATCATGGAAGGCCATGTTTTTTCATAGTGAAAAAATGTTCCAGACTATCCATCAGAAAGCAAATTTTTCCCTGAAAATTTGTAGAGAAAATATTCTCAATTTTTAGAAGTAAAAATATTATTAATACTCATGTATCTGCAAAATATCATTATTGTTGTTGATAATATTCACGTGGACTGTATTGTGTCCATGCTAAGGATGATAGTCAAGAAGAGAACTAATTATTATATCACTTTTGATCTTGAACAAGTTTTCTACTTTTAACCTCAATAAACTTCTATTTACTAATCTGTAAAATCAAGTGTTAAGCTAAAGGATTTCACAGCCTCCTTCCAGTTCCATTTCTTCACATGCAAAGGAATTAAACCCAGGAAACAATACCATATTGAAAATAATGGAGCAGGGTCTCAAGGAACCTGGATCTGGAAACCAGTCAAGACACATGACTGTTATTCTTTCCTTCTTTTTTCTTCAGGGGCCATACGGTGCCTGTCCTTCCATCTGCTTGCTTCTCCTTGTTCTATAGACTCATGTTTTCTGCTCACTTATCTTGTATGTGCTCAAAATGTCAGCTTCAGCTCCCAGGTCTACAGGATCTTTCAGATTTGTTTCCAAAATTTGAGAAAGAATTTTATCTCTGATTCCAACCTAAAGATGGCCCCTATCCTTCTGGGTCCAGTATCAATTCCTGATGCATTCCTATCTGGTGGGGTTTTGTTTCTGGGGGTGAGGTTGGGAAGCAGGGAGAATTTAATACTTACAACTGTTCCTTCCTGTGCAAGGCAGGCAATGAATCTAGCTAATACCTTAGCAATCTAGTCATTTATTTTTTACTTTGCAGTGTTAATCATGGATCCTGCTATCTTTGAGAGTGCTCTACTTTTATTATCTGAATATAAGTTCTGGAGATGTGTGTCGTTTGTTTGTATGCTTCAGGCAACATTCTTATACTGTTTACTGCAATTTCTTCTGAAATCAATTATCAATTTATTGAACATTTTAGAGCTATAAAGTTTTCCCAAATATTAGATATGCATTTCCTCAAAAAAAGGTATTATTTTTATATCTAACAAGAGAGAAATTTTTTGTGCCTGGCTGTCTGACTGTATCAGCAACTCTTTGATTTGAGGAGCAAAATCCCAAGAAAGTAGTAATTAAACATAGTTGATAATGTTGGAGGTGACATCTGATAGTCTGATACTTAAAATAGCCATAACTTGAGAATACTGAGAGTGAACAAAGATTTGTAGTTTAAAAATCAGAACTTAGTTCTACTATTATGTGTGCAACATGTACAGTAATTTTATGTGCACATATGCATATACACATAGTTTCATGTGTATTGTTAAGATCATTATAGAGTATATGCTTGGTCTCTTAGCTAACCCTTTCTGTTGTCTTTATACAGTTAAAGAACCCCTTCCAGCCCCAGGAAGAGAACTTAGTGTGCTACCTACTGTGTACATCTGTCTGTCTGGGTCCACTTCTCTGTGTCTGTCTCTCTCCTTCTCTTTCTCCTTGCTTCAGAAGTAACTCAAAAATTCTCCCTGGCATTTCCATGCTAACTCAGTTTTCCATGGCAGCATTTAAGCTTTCCTTGAGGGTGGATTATGCTCCCATGTAAAACAGATCAAATCTTTTGGGCCATTAACCATTCTTCAGGCTGTAATGCAGCACTGCCAGTATGAAATATAAAATTGCTCATTAGAAACCAGTAAGAAAAAAATATTCCCCAATAGGCAGAATCTAGCATCTCTAGATTGCATGCATCATCACAGCACCAGCAGCTGCTTCCTTAGGCACTGGCAGAATAGTAAATCTGAAGGTGTAGCTATTCATCTACAGTATGGTTAGGAGGAAGCCAGGAAAGAACAGAATAACACAGGGTGAAAAATGGGTTGCTGATTAGCTAAGGTTACTGTTTAACTCCAAACATTATGGCAATATAATCATCCTGCATCACTGTACAAGGGAAACTCAGTATTGCCCTAATTACTTTGCTCTTTTTATTCCCATCTCAGCATTACATCCAACAAATGAATGGGCAGACCATTCACTTATTATATACATAAATTTATATTATCTAAGATGGCATATGTACTTTGATCATGTAAAGAGAATTATGGGAATTGACATAAGGTTTTCATCTAAGTCTCCAAAGTCCTAGCCCAGGACACAGGGTTAAGCCATCACTCTTAAAATCAGCTCTGGCTCTGACTATTCCAGTGGGGGCAAAAGATATGAATTTTAAAACTATTCCCCCAAATCTACAGCCAGTGGAAAGTTCATTCATCGAGAAGGAACTGACTGACTTGACATTGAGTTGATACTTCTTCTAGGAAGGATCCTTTAGGAATCCCCAAAGTCTGGCCTCTAGAATTTTCCAATAGACATTTTTTATCTTGTAAATTTATATTTTTTATCTTATAAATTTAGAAGGTCCCAAATGGTTTTGCTCATTTAGGTTTATAATAGTTGTCAGACTAAATATTCTGCACTAGTCCACTTAGGAAGTATGTTATTTTAACTAAGAAGAATATTATGTTTCGGGCTTCCCTGGTGCCGCAGTGGTTGAGAGTCCGCCTGGAGATGCAGGGGACACGAGTTCGTGCCCCGGTCCGGGAGAATCCCACATGCTGCGGAGCGGCTGGGCCCGTGAGCCATGGCCGCTGAGCCTGCGCGTCCGGAGCCTGTGCTCCGCAACGGGAGAGGCCACAACAGTGAGAGGCCCGCGTACCGCAAAAAAAAAAAAAAAAGAATATTATGTTTCATTTTATTTTGATATGATGATAATGAAAGATTGATGGAGTAGAACTGGAACCCTGGTGATTCTCATTTCAAGAAAATAACCTATTCAGTATTTCTCTTCTGAAAAACACCATTTTATCTTATTCATTGATGAATATGTAGATAGTCAAAACGAAACAAAAATCTCCTATAATTCCAGTGAACAGAGATAGCGTTAGTAATACATTAGTATATCTTTCCAAATATATCTATAATATTATATATAATTATACTTATATAACATACGTAGTATGTATTCTTTGTAGCTGGTCTGAGGATATTAATTAATATATGATCCTGAGTACATGCAAATGTGTGGGGCGAAACGCGAATATGATTTACTTTCTCCAACACAGCTTTCCCTGCTTCAAAAGTGTGAATTCTCTCTTCCAAGCTTGGAAATTCTATATCTTTTCTGGTAAAAGTCATCACCATGGAAAGAGTACAAATAAAGAAGAATTCCAAAACAAAATAAAGCCCAAAAAGATAGGCATAGGCTTTGGGGATGGTTTTCTTCATCTAGAACTATCAATCAAGATGTTAAGCACTCATATCACATTTCTATCAAACTCACGTGAAACCTGGCACTTCCGAGCCTTGCTCCTCTCATAATCATATGTTCCTGCTCTCCGTCAAACAGTTTTCAGCTTCATGGCAGTGACATCTGTACCTCCAGATGTTAGTGTGTTTTATCAGGCCCTTCTCAGCCATTTTGATCAGGGTACATGTACACAAATTATACTATAAATCTTCTCACGCTTCATATGCTATATCAAATAAGTAAAACCAGCAAATTTACACAGAGCTACAGTAAACCTAGGAAATGTAGCTTGAGATGTAACACACTATTTATAAGGATATGCTATTATTCTTAATCCCTCAATTAATACCAGCTAGCACTACTGTACAGATTTATTACGGACCATATGCTCCTTAATTATCATCGCCTCCCAAAGTTACCACCCTGCACATCTGCAGCCAATGGGGGCTGCTGTTCCTCTGTCCCTGCCTCAGCAGGATCTGATAACCATTTTTCAGCTGGACACCTTGAAGAAGAGTCAACCCCAACAATGGCTCAGAAGAATGATTAAAATAAAATAAAAGGAAAGGGAAACAAGCTGTTTCAGGGAGAACACTGAGAATGGGGGAGATCCATTGTCAGTGATGTACCTCATCTGTTCAGGTTCATATTAGCTGAAATGTTTTTAAACTGTAGACTGTTAATGTTCCGCCTCCAAAATCTGGCTGTTGCTAATGGAATTAAAGAGGAGTTCTCCTCTTTTGAAGCAAAGGAGACTGAATGCACAGAGTGTGCAGACAGTACCATTGTTCTCAGATCAAGATGTGTCTTGCTGATTTAAAATCTTTTGGTCTGCACAATCAGGGGAGACATAACTCATAGGGACTTGGATTAAGTTTTTAAAGATTTACACTACAATTTTCAGTGAAGTTCTAGTTAATTAATCATCTCTGTACATCACAAAGGAACAGTTTTTATAAACTGTTTTCACCTTTATTGGAGTTTAACATTCTTAAGGTCACACATCTCTTTCCTCCGGTAGATGCAAGAGACATATGTACCAAGGCAAATGCTTCCTGAAATATTGTAGGCCTGATTAAAAGATGGCAAGCTTTAGCAGAAAGATAACTGGTTTGTGAATCTGGAGGCAGATGTTGGGAAAGTCACCTAACCTACAGTTTTTCGTTTGTGTTACAGAGGGCTTAAGCTAGGTGAACCTCGAGGTTACCCCATCCCTACATTAGTGACACTAATGAACTAGTACTGAATTCAAAAGATTTACAGTCACTTGCATTTTAGCCATTCAGGGAGCTTGATGACTATTTTTAGTCCTATTCTATCTCAGTAGAAATTGAGATCTCAAGAATCCATTTATTCACCAAATATCATACAATCAGAATCACTTTGAGGGTCAGTATTTTGCTTTGGAAATTTTCATATTAATTCCCAAAAATTTCTTTAAAAATTTTTCACAACTAAAGCTTTCAAGTATTTATTTACAGAAATAAATAGAGCTTAGAATAGTCAAGAAAAATCTAGAAGATGAAGAACAGCAGAGCTGCAGGACTTGCTACCAGAGTTCAAGGCTTATTATAAAGCAGATAACTAAGACAGTGAGGTTTCAGCCCAAGAGTAGACAAGTAAACCAAAAAGACAGGATGCAGAGCTGAGAAACAGACCCACCCCGATCCAGTCACATGATTTATAATAAAGGTGTCACTGCAATCCAGTGTGGACAGGATAGTCTCTTCAATAAATGGGAAAAAATGAAATTTGACCGCTACCTCACACCATGCACAGTAATTAGTTTGGGGTGGATTACAGACCTAAATGTAAAAGGTATCTAATAAACTTTCTGAAAAAAAAAGAAAAACAGAGGAGAATATCTTCAAGATCTTGAGATAGGCAAATATTTCTTAAACTAGAAAAGGAAGAGTTAGCCATAAGAAAAAAGATAAATAAATTGCTGTGCATGAAATTTAAAACTTCCACTCTTTGAAAGGCACCATTTAAAAAATGAAACTGCAAGCCACAGACTGGAAAAAAATAATTACTATACATGTCTCCAAGAAATGACTCATTTAGAATATGTAAAGAACTAGAAATCAATAAGAAAAAGACAGACAACCAAAATTTATTTTAAATGAAGGAAACACTTGATCAGGCACTTTACAAAAGTGAAGTATACGGCCAATAAACATAAAAAGAAGCTCAACATTCTTGGTCAGCTGAAAAAATGCAAATTAAAACCACAGTGAAATACTACCACACATCATCCAAAATGGTGAAAAGTAAAAGGATCTACCCTGTAATAGCAAATGTAGTGACAACGTGGAACTCTCGTATATGGCTGATGGGAATGTAAACTGAAGTAACCCCTTGGGGAAACTTTTAGCCCATCTACTAAATCTAAACACGGGTTTATCCTGTGACCCAACAGTTCCACTCCTGCGTTATGTCCACCAAAAACATTTATAACAATATTCATAGGAGCATTATTTATAATAGCTAAAACCAGGAAACAACCCAAATTTCCATCAACAAAAGAATGAATAACTAAGTTGTAATATAGTCATACAATGAAATAATTCACAGCAGTGAAAAAGAACAAACTGTTGCTTCATACCAGAACATGACTACAATCTCACTGAAATAATGTTGGGCAGAAAAGAAGCCTGACATGAAAGAGTATATATTATATGATTATACTTATATAAAGTTCAAAAACAGGCAATGGTAAATAATATATAGTGGTAAAGAACAAAATAGTGGTTACCTCTGGAATGGGGGAGAGAGTGAGGGCTGAGCAGAGGGCTGGAAACCTCCTGGTGATCTGGGTGGTGATTACATGCATATAAAATTTTCTTCTTGTGATCTATACACTTTATTGTTTGCACGTGATATCTCAACAGAAAAGAAAATGTATGTGTGTATACCTATGTGTATGTATCCATCTTCCAGAAAACAATGTCAGATTATAATCTATGCATATCATAATTTTTGTTCATGTTTTTAGTACATTTAAAATATTTTTCTGAATGTAAATTAGAAACCCTCAAAATAAAAAATTGAGTTTCCTCTGTAGATGAACATATTCTTCCTTGGACAGATTTACATTCTCAAACGGAGTATTAATGTAGGGCTCTCTTCTTATTTAAGCTGCCTAAAAAGTCATGAGGTAAAGAGAAAATTGTTTAACATACGAGAGTGCAGGTAGGCATGTGTCGAAGTGGAAATTTGTTATCATGTCAAGTGAGTAATGCATTTGCAGAAATGGAACCAGAACCAACAGTCAGTTTGAGACCATTCTTTTTCCCTGTGAACTGAAGTGCATATGGGGCTGAATTATAAAGGACTGAGACCCAGAGCACCCCTGCTGCTCCCCAAACAGAAGTGAGATCCACCAAAGACCGGAAGCCCCAGTGGGCTCCCCTGTCCAGAAGCTTAGATTCAGAAGAAACTGACACTTACCATTTACTATTTTTCTTTAAAGCAGGCTTTAAAAAAAGTCACACTTTGCTGCCTCAATTTTCTCTTCTAAATGACTTTGATGCACACCAAAAATGGTACAAAAATGGCTCCCAAGTCTCAGCTTCCCATTTCCTAGACCAAATGGGCAAAGCTTTCAAACAGGGAGCGAGAAGATGACTTACCTCCAGTCTTCCTCTCTGTCTAGAATATCAGTTCTCATCCACAGCAGCCCCTCAGACTCAGGTGGTGTGAGCAGATATAAAATGAGTCACAGAAATGTATTGTTATAAGCAAAGAATCAAAGTTGCTTTGTAAGAAAGTAGTTTTAAGTAGTAACATTTCCATTTTAAAGTTGAAAAAAATGGCAGTTGAGTGTTTGATAACTTGCCATAGGGCACAAAACTAGAAAGAAGTAACCTTTTTTTACCATTAACTGTCTCTTCATGAGAGTGTATTGTGTAGGAAAACACTCACACACTTGTGCCGTGAAATGATGGCTCATCTATTACACACATCAGACCTCCTCATCAAGTTATCACGAGCTCAAGGTCTTATTTTCAAAGAATAGGTAAATTCACCTCCATGGTACTATATTGAATCAGCCATTTTTTAACTAGGAAACTGCAATCACATATTAAAATGTTATGGTCACACACCCTAGGTAGGACAAATTCTCAGGCACTGGAAATTAATTACCTGACAGAACTTCTGGCTCAAAAGTGATATTCAAGGAAGCAAAAATAGCTACAAAGCTGTGATGTAAAAAATATTACACTTTTTACAATGTTCCTGAAGAGGCATGAAAATGAACATGTAATCACTCTGATATTGCCTATATCCCTTTTTGTGTTTTCTACATAAGTGTTTTCTTGTTGGAACTTAGATATTCCTTCTTAAGAAACTTACTTTGTGTCAGAGCCGACGGATAGGAAATTATAACCAACTATGTAAATATGACAATTAACTTCCTGACTAAACAAAATAACACCTATTTCTGAATAGAAAAAATTATTTTAAATCAGTAGGAAATACCATGTAATGTATTTATGCAGTGTAGCTAGTTGACTCAGCCCAAACTATGTGTCACTGGAACAAGGATAACTGCTCGTGTAAAGCTGTTTTCTATCCATCTGAATTGTGCTGATTTCCCTCACTAAAATCTTTGTTTAATTCATTCTAGAATTTCATAAGCATAATTAGCTCAGAAAGATACAAACTCACAGAACATAAGACTTAAAATAGATTCAGAGGGCTTCCCTGGTGGCGCAGTGGTTGAGAGTCCGCCTGCCGATGCAGGGGACACGGGTTCGTGCCCCGGTCCGGGAAGATCCCACATGCCGCAGAGCGGCTGGGCCCGTGAGCCATGGCTGCTGAGCCTGCGTGTCTAGAGCCTGTGCTCCGCAACGGGAGAGGCCACAACAGTGAGAGGCCACAACAGTGAGAGGCCCGCGTACGGGAAAAAAAAAAATTTGATTCAGAGATGACCTAATCTGATTCCCTCCTTTTATATACATGAGGTCCAGAGAAGGGCTATGGTCAAGTTCACAGAGCTCCCATTCCAAAAGTCTTCTATTGTGACTACAATCTAACAAATCCAGAAACCTTCCCTATTTGATTTGTGACTCTCTAGACTGACCCTGATAAACACTAGTTTTAGAAAATCAAAGTTCTTTTTAAAGGTCAATGTTCAAATATAAACAAAAGAGGTTCTTTCATACCCATATAATTTACTATTTAAAACAAAGGTCTGAGTTCCTTGACTTGTTTCTAACTATATGGAAATTACTACTGACAACTTTGAAGAAACTGGGAAATCAAAATGAAAACATCCTCACAATTCTAACATCTTAGAATGCCCACTAGATGTTGTCAGGGAATCATGCCAACTCGATGTGGAGTAAACAGCAGTGCCTGCATTTATGTTATTTCTGATATCAAAAAGCTTGGGCTGTGACTAAGGCTGACAGCCCTTACTACCTACCTATGAGACCCTAGGCAGGTTACATAACTTCTCTGTCCCTTATTTTCCTCTTGTATTAAATGAAGATAATAATACCACCTGTTCCACAGGTTTTTGTATACATGTAAACACACGGAAAACACATAGAACAGTGCCAGATGCACATTTTGGCTATTATCATTCTCATTATGTTGATGATAAGATGGGGATGATGATGATGATGTGTTGTTGCACATGTAAAAAGGAAACAGTGAATAAGATTTAGTTATTTATCCTTAATTGGTCATGAAAAAATTAATTTCAATTTAAAATTTACTTCAGAATTATTTTAAAAATTAATCTTGTCTTAAGTTCACCTAGGTATGTCATCTCCACTTGCAAAGCCTGAACTCCATGCCTTAGATATCTCTGTATATAGGCTATAGAGCCTGGCAGCTTGCCTTATACATATCACCTGCTTAATAGGCATCTGTTGAATTAATGAATGAAGGTTTAAATAAACCAAGCTCAAAGGAAAAAGAGATTGCTGTCCCCGCCCCCTCACATACACATATCAACCCTGCCCAATTTATTGGAAGGTGCCCAAAGCACTGATGAGACATTTGGCTAAAGTCTTCAAAATAGTACACAGATAGATAAATGGTCTTTTTTTTCTTACAGCTTTTAATATCCTGTTCTTTATAAATGACTTTCAGACTCATTTTCTATTACAGTTATCTTCTGAAAATGTATTATACCCTAATAGCCAGGCTTTTTCTCTGTCTCTAATCCTAGCTTTTTGGTTTGGTGCTGCTTTTTTACTTTGAGACATTAATTTAAGTATTCTGCTTGTCAGTGGATGAGTGAATGAATTATTCATTTTATTATGAAGCATAAATTTTAAAGAACAGCATTATAACTTCTTTTTATATGCCCCAAATAATGGATCATTCCAGAAGCCATTATGGCACCCTTTATCTAACAGAGGGTGCACTTTTTAAAGCTGTGTCAAACTAATATGTTTTAGTATAACTATGAAACCTTAAAAGAAGCCAGCTAAATTTAGTATCTAAATAAAAATATAAGCTACACTTCAAGTCAGAAATTAGGTTATATTGGAATTCCCTGATTATTATTACCATTAACCAGAACAAATGATTAAGGCGAAGCCAATATGGCAGTCACGGCCTCCTCTCCATAATGATAACCCAAACCCTCACTCCCCTTATCCAAATGTTATCCTCATGCATATGTGATAGATATAAACTAACAAACAGGATTAATATAAAATAAATTAATCTCAGCATTAGTTACAATTTTTTCTAACTGAAGACCCTATCATACTCTGCACTTATGTATAAACATGCATATATAAATTAGACTGAATTGCACTAAATATCTATTAATATTGTATAAAGCATTGTATCTAAAGTTTCTGATTTTGAAGATCACTGTTAGACATTAATATTTTAAAGCTGTGTCTCCATAACCAAGCATTTTGAACACCCTATATTAACTATTGTTTTTTCCCATATGCTGTAGCCTCTGCTCAACATAATGACAAAAACAATTTTTTAATGTGTTATTATAAACTCTTGTCTACATACCCCCTTTCTCAAACTTATTTCATTTGTTGTAAGAGCAGCGAGGTTTAGCTGACTGACATCCTGTTAGACTCAACAGATAATATGCATATTACTTTCTGACCCATCTTTATTTTAAAAAATTAATAAAAAGGAACATGAAAGATAATCATTACAGACTAAGGAACAGTCATTACAATGGAGGAGATAGATTTACTCAATGACAGAGAAGTGAATGAACCTAGGCAGTTAAGACTATTGAGGAGCATGAAAAGCCTTACTGATTATTTTAATTTCCTAAATTCTTTAGTGTTCTGAAAGGCTCTTTAAAACTTCATATTCTTTCACATTTGTCTGTCGCTATTATCTTGTCCAAAGCTCTCACTCACCTTCATGCTACCGAGAAAGACCGTTAGCATCAAACTGGCAAGATTTAATCAGAGTTTATTGCCTCAGATAAAAACACTGCCACATTTTTTATCTTTTTATTAAATTTACAAACTTGGGCATCCACATTAGGGATCAAAAGGTGATTGCCTGTTTCCTCTACCGGAATACAATGTTATACTTCTCATATAGTAAAAAACTCTTTCTTTTGGTTTGGTAAAGAGAAATGAAGTTTTTTTTTAATTGAAGCAGGGCCTAAGAACTTTCCTTTAGATTATATTCAGGATGATAATTTCCCTAACAAAAAAAAAAAAAAGAGAGAGAGAGAAAGGATGAATTTAAACATCTGGCCCTCGCACCCAGATATATTACAAAAGCAAAGTAAGTACTATATTCTTGGAGTACAGCAATAATACTGCTGATTCAGAAGTCAGACAGTAGGAGAATTTTAGGGTGCCCATGTCTACACAGACACATGATAACAAAAATTAGAACTTTCCTTAACAAGGTTTAATTGTAGCACAGTTTTAGATCTCAAAGAAAAGTGTAACTTCTCCCTCCAAAAATATTTTTTACTTTATAAAAATGACTACCAACTTCCACTTTTGAGATTAGATGGTTAGATGTTCTGATTTGGAAACGGATTCCAGAACTACTGGGAGTATCCATTAACTGTCCACCAGCACCTTGGTAGGCATTGGTCAAAAGAAAGCAAGATATGAGTGTCATTAAAATTACATTTAGTAAATATTAACAATGTTTCTTAATTATAAGGAAATTACAAGTATGTAAATGTAACTGCTATTTTTCTATTTCATCTCTTAATAATAACCACCATTTGCTGAGCCCATTAGATGCCAGGAACATTACATACATTAGCCAAATAAGATGGACATTATTCTGTGTGTGTGTGTGTGTGTGTGTGTGTGTGTGTGTGTGTGTATAAATGGAAAACAAGGACAGAAAATTGTCCGAGGCCACAGATAATTACTCACATGCAGTAAACTAGGATTCAAACAGGTTTCTCTAACTCCAAGAACACACCATCTTGTTTTGTCACTTGCTGCTAATGAATCAAAAATTGTTCAGCCTGAGGTAGCTCTTAAAAGTTGGTTGAATAGCTCACTATGTGTAATTCACGAGTGCCCTGCCTTACCTCCAAAGTTTTATATAAAAGCTTACATGTTCTTGAAAATAACGTCTTCTATATATAATATTTCAGAAATGCTAGCTACATGTGCCTCAAGAATACATCATATATTTTGTAGTTGAATCATAGCACATTCTTAAACTGAAAGCAACATATCCAGATATTTTTACATTATAAATCCAAAAATCTACAAAGATATAGATCATTTATTTTACCAGCTGCTGTATGTGCATAATACCACATTGTACTACCAAATGAACTATTAGACTATGCATATTTTTGGAATCAATATTTTTGAGCCTTCTTATAATTCCCTCTGGTAAGGCAGATTTAAATCTTTTTGCAAATATAAAAAAACTTATATATTCAAATGACTGTTGTTCTTCAACAATGTAATCTTAGAGGACTTTCATGTATATTCTTGTATACCAAATGATTTGTAGAGCTCGTCTTTAAAAATTAACTTCAGGGCTTCCCTGGTGGCGCAATGGTTGAGAGTCTGCCTGCCAATGCAGGGGACACGGGTTTGTGCCCCGGTCCGGGAAGATCCCACATGCCGCGGAGCGGCTGGGCCCGTGAACCATGGCCGCTGAGCCTGCGCGTCCGGAGCCTGTGCTCCGCAACGGGAGAGGCCACAACAGTGACAGGCCCGCGTACCGCAAAAAAAAAAAAAAAAAAAATTAACTTCAGAGATGATTAACCACAGACCTACCCTCCTGATTTTATACTTATAACTGCTTTGGGACAGCAACAGCCTCATCCATCCAAATATTATTACTCTGTCTTATTCAACAGGCCTGAATTTTAAATATATTTGTCTGATTTCAAGAAGAAAATCTTTCTCCACAATATTTTCCATACTACTCAGAATATTCAAGAGAATGTGTGATAGGCTTGGAAAGGAAATCCAAGACTGTATACATTGGAATAAGAGATCTTCTCAAGATGACAACTTCCAAAAATTGGAGGTATATAGCAACATTAAAAAAAATATTTGTATGACTTTATTTGTCACATCTCATGATACCTTAAGAGACTTTGGTTAATGAAATTTATGCAGTTCAAATTTCTCTTCCTGAAAAGGAACAAGTGTGGGAAAAAAATCATTCCAAAATCATTTTCAAATTAGATATGAAAAGAACTATCATTAATTTCTAGAAATTGTACAATCAGACTTCTAGATTTAGTAAACAAAAATCAAAAATTGTATAGAATTTGTGAACTCTGGAACTGGTTGGAGCAAGGGTGACCTGACAGATAATGTTCATGGGAAAAGGCAGCCTATGATTAGAAATTGTGGATAATCGAAAGTTACCTGAGGGTGAGAACACAACCTTAACATCATCTAGGTTGTTCTATTCTGATGAATTCCACTGACCCCTAAATACCCAGGAAAGAGAAATGAGGTTTTAAACCTCATTTAAAAGGAAGTTTAAACCCCGATGCTTATTCATGATTTCTCAGCTTTGAACCCTCATGATCACCTTATTCTTCTACACATACTTCCCAGTTTTATACTTTGGCATACTATTTTCTAGGACAGTAATGATGAGACCCATGTTATGTGCTTCCATAGTACACTATACATTATAGAACCTCACACACTTTGAATAATTACTTATTTAACATTCCCAAAAGGTAAATCTATTTTGCATCCGTAAATGCAAAACCCAGATCTAAATGGCTTTCCATTACATCTCCGGTGCCTAGCAAGGTGCCTGGCAAATAGCAAATGAATATTGGAAGGAATAAAGGAATGAAGGAAAGAATGCAGGGAGTAAGTGATTTTATTCTCTGTAGAGTAGACCTTGATGCATAGTACAAGTAAATGTTTTTAAACTGGCAATACAATATTTTTTTATCGATGAGTATATTGCTTAAGCTTTAAGTATTTTACTGATAGTTTATTAAATATACATTTACTATTTTCATTTCTCTTACTCTTATCCCATCTCTTTCAGATAATGACCAAAAAATTCTCATAGTCCTTTTATTGATAAGAAACACACACCTACACACACACACACACACACACACACACACTTTTAAACAAAAGCCTAAAAAAAAGAAAAGTCTGTCAGAAAATCTCATAAGCTCTGGGGAAATAACACATTTCAACAAATCTTTTCACTTGATGAAGGATAGTTACTTTGAAAGGGAAAGTTTGCTTTCATAAATAGATTTTAACGCTAATGAGCCCACAAGAAAGGCTTAGGAATGACTGTTCTTGAAAAAGATCAAGACTATTGTCACACTGAGAAACCACATTAAGAGCTCGTTAAATGGCCTGACTTAAAATGCTATACGAGCCCGAAGTATTCATAGTATATCTTTCTGCTTCTTTACGTGCCCAGGTATTAGATAATACCATGAAGCATTCTCCCATAAAGGAATAGCTGAAGCCACACCTCCTTCATGTGAAATGGGCAGCCATTACTCAGCTCCAGCTACGGTTTTGCTACAAAAATTTAGGCCCACTCTTGCCATCACATCTTATTTTTCAAGAGAAACCAGAGATAAGATTGTTACATAAATCTCTTAAGCTTTTAGTGTTGGTAACTAAGCTAAATTTTCTGGACATGGTAGAGGGCCTCTACTTCTGGTTAGGATATCAGAAATTCACAAGACAGCCTTGTTCTGGGTGGATGAAGGGAACCGGAACAGAGAATATAGAGCAAAGCTGAACCGGCTGCTATAGGGGCTGCCAGATGCCTCCTCTAATAACTGGAACAAGACGGCTAAGCTATTAAATCATAGGTTTGTTGTTGGTTTTAAGCCATCAGGGAGAAACCTAAATGAGATGATGTGCCCTTCCTAGGACAAAAGAGATGCACAGCTATTTTCATACTTGATAAAGTAGCAGGAAAAAGAAGTATCTGCCATAGACAGCAATAAGGAGAAACCAGCCAAACTTTTCACAAACTTTTCACAGTCATGTGTGATTAGACTCCTAAGGAGCTCCAATCACAGAACAAGTGTGCACCCATCCCACCAGCTGTGTCTTCACCAAGTACATCCAAGTGATACAATGAAGGCTAGGAATGGAACAGGAAAAATAACAGAGGTCCTCTGAGGTATGCAGGACTTTCCCTGGTGCAAGGGGGCAAACCCTTGGGACTGAGGGCAGGAGAGAAATGTTAAGAAAAGTTCCTTCAAGGCCTTCACCCTTCACTGATGCTTGGAAGCAGGTCTCCACAGGTGGGATCAGATCAGCAGAAGGTTGAGAGACTTCTCAAAGAAAAAAAGGCTGGGAATGGGACCTGTGGGAGATACCACATGGCCTAACAAACATGTGTATGGGAAAAAGGTGAAAGCAAATAAAGATATTTCCAGACAAACAAATAGACAAACCAAAAACCCCACTGTGGATGCCAAGTAAAACACCTACAGGCCAGTCATGACTACCAGTGTTCAGAACTTTCCTCTAAACCATATAAAATATTGTCCATAATTCTCAAAATAGCTTATTGCCAATCCTATCAATAATGAGCAGGTAGCCAATAAATCATTTAGCTCAAATTTACTAGTCTTATCTTCAAATTAGATTATCTGGAGACAAGATTATCTCCTCAGTGTCTGGAGCTAAAAGTAGTCATAAGAATATGATTTGACTGAGAATTTTTTTAATGGCAGGGTCCCTGTTTCTTCAGTCTTTAAATCCCCAGTTCTTGGTGCATGCACAGAAGTTCCAAACAAATATTTACTGATCAGAAGAATGTAACATATTTTTATGAGCATTCTAGAGTCAATAAATTAACAAAATACTGCTTTTATTATCTAGGTCAATTGCTCTTACCTCATTCAAGTTTTTATTTTTTTATAACCTCTATCATACATAGAGAAAACCACATACCAAGGAAACAATTACACTAGTTGCAAGGTCAATGGGACATGGTTCATTTCTTATCGATTTAACATCATCATATAGCATAGGCCCGCACTGCTGATGTTTCATGGCTTTAGGGTGTTCAGGCAAAACTTTCCTACATTTAGTCTCTAAACAAGTTTATAAGGGTAACATCTATTTGCAAAATTGGAGCCGGAAGAATTAAAAATGAGTTGAAAATATTACCCATTTTTAGCTGGAAATGTTCCAGAGTATCCAAGAACCAGAAAACCAAACTCCTAAAGACAGGCCACAGAGGAGAGCATACTCCATTGGAGGTCTCTGTAAAGCAGCTGTCATCCCATGATATATTTCAGCCAAGTAGAGGACAGCCCAGATGCATTGTGGGGTGATCAAACTCACCTTGGAGAAGCATAATGGTTAATTGGCAGCACCAATATAGCTGCAAATGCATAAAGGAGATAAAATCTCAGTGTTTCCTAACTATTAGAGTCTACATGTCAGAGTGAGTTTTAATTAACAGAGTGCTATAAAGGCTTCTCAGAAACAACTATAAAATATAAATAAATTGTGGTCTGTGTAAAGCTTGGTGAAGAGAATTTTTTTGCCAATGCGGTAGAAAATCTAGCTTAATATTTATAGTGTTGATGGCGATTATATCTGCTCTATCTGATTTAGCAAGAAATATAATAAAAGATCTAGGAACACTCTGTTGCAAAGATGTTGTCATAAATAAGTCGGGCCTTAAATATTTTTACACCAACTTTAAAAAAAACGGGGAATTAAATGAAGCAAAGAAAAATCAACCTATGATGCCATTGTGAATGCTGTGTTTGTTAACCCTCCTATAAAATGAATCTTTCATAACCCTCAGGGAATAGACTATGCTAAAAATCAATGCCAAAACTTGTCACTACAGAATTTCCATGATTCTAAAGCTCTTTCTAAGAGAAAAAAAAAATGGAGCATAAATTTCTGTTACATAGAGTGTTTAATAGAAAACAGATCAAAATAAATAAAGCTGAACGCTATTGACAATGATGGAGGGAGCAGAGAGTGTCACTGGGAAGTAAAAGTTAGGATCACAGAACATACCACAGAGTTATACGTCTTGGAATTACTATAATTTATAAACCGTGAGCTCTACTGACTGCTTGAATAAGGCTGCAGAAGGAAAATTATGCCTGGCACCTACAGATGACATTGGAAAATTACCAATTAGTGTATTTTTAATCTGAAGCCCATAGAACTGGCTTTCCTGAGAACGTGTTCTCTGAGCACAGTCATTCTTGGGTTGCTTCAGACCCCGTTCTAGGGTGATAGATGGGCCGTACTTTGGAGGTTTGCTCATCATTTTGGAGGGTAGTTATAGGAAGCATTCAAGTGGGCTGTCCCAAGGGCTGTTCCTCCCTAGAGAAGAGTGTGCTCTGAGAACAAATGGTAGCCCTATTCAGCCCCAGAGCTAAACTCACTCAGTGGTCAGACTTTCTGCAAGTAGGATCCTAAAGTTATTTTAAAATGCAGCAATCCCAGGATTTTTACAAAGAGTTTTGCTTACCATTTTAATCTTTTTTATTTGTTTTTAATTGAAACTAGGGCCAAATGCCAGCTCTGACATTTACTTCCTGTGATTTTGGACAAGTATCTTAACTTCTCTGTGCCTCAGTTTCCCCAACTATGATGTGATTAAAATAGTACTCATAGGTTTCTTGTGGGAATCATAATGCCTGGCATATAATATTGATGATACAAGCATTTGCTATTTTATGGAAATGTCCAAATCAAATCTTCTTATTACTTCAATCAGCTCTGAGCCATGTGACAGAAAACGAAGTAGCTGCTAGAAATTTTTATCTAATGAGGGATATAAAAACAATTTACAGGTAAAGATCTCTGTGTAAAAAAAACTGTGAAGAGGGCAGACAGTAATCGATAGGGGAATCCACTTGAACAAAACCACCCTTATAAGTTCAATAGGTATAAATTAACACCTACATAACATGATTTCCAAAGACATCAAGAAGTTTTCTTCTCCCTACTTTTACACCCTCCCAACCTCAAGACATACTTCTTCCCCAGGTTGATTTATATTTTAAATACTAATAGTTAGCGGTATAATATTTTTATTCAAAAATGGCAATCATTCCTGGAGTTATTAGAGCGTAGGGTAGAGATGGTTTCACATCAAGCATTATTAGTACTTTTTTCCTTAGAGTAAATGAGTATTGGTATTTCCTGAGAACCAGTGTTAATAAAAACAAAGCACACAAAGAATAGTTCTGAAAAAGATAAAGCACAGAAAGAGTAGATTAAAACCTCCAAAGACAAACTTCATCTTCTTTACATTCTTGCTCTGGGCTAGCAAAGCCATCTTATTAATATAAACTATGATGAATTATAGAATGACATTCCATAGAAGACGTTTTACCAAGTTCCACATAACAAAATCACCAGATTCCCTGATTCCCTCTTTTCCCATTACAAAGAAGACTTTGCATGTAAAGCAGGGCATGCTGACTGCCTGGAGGGTGGCAGGCTCCTCCCTGTTGCTTAGGCTCCCAATAATTACAGTGGATATTTACCAAGGGCAATTAGGTTTGTTCCCAAACTAGTTTGCTCCAGTTGCACTTGTTATAAAGATGTAATACAATTAAATTTTTGGTAAAATAATGTAAGTTTTAAAAAGAGAGGTGTTATGTGTCTTAGTTTGACTTTCCTCCCAGAAAGTCAAGCCTAAGACAAGGGTTTACATGCAGGCAGTTAATGTGATCCCAGGAGTGGAGAACCAGAAAGAGCAGAGAGGCAAGATAACAGTGCATTATTGAGCAGGTTATTGCTGTTAGCAGCTGAGGCCAAATTCCCCCAAACCCTCTAAGAAGCCATGTAAAATGTATCTACAGGTCCCATACCCCATTGATCGAAAGTTTCCCTTGGGGCATAACTCCCCTGCACATGTGTGAGGTTGCTGAAACCATGTATTTAGGGAGTTTCCCTAAAGGCATATCAGAAGCCTCTCATGCTATGGCATTAGACAGCCCTGGTAAACAGTACAGCTGAGACTGAATACTGTCAGTTTATACCTGCAAAATGCTTGTGGCTGCAATAATAGCTGAAATGAAAAGTGGACCAAGATGGTGTGAGGTGTCCAATACACCACTAAAAAATCAGGTCATTGCTTTACAAAACCATAAAGGCAATAGCTAATAAAATATTGCTATCATGTTCAACGTGGGCAAAACAACTATAGGAGTTTGGAAAAACAACTGTAAAAGTTTTCTAATTGCTTCACCAGGGTCTGTCATTTCTCACTCCACTTGAGCAAAAATGAATTTGGAGATCATAAAAATGCATTGTCTTTGATGTATATAAAAAAGGACTACATATAACTCTAATGAGAAGATCTGTGCTCAATGAAAAAGTTTCTGGCTCTAGATCTAAAGACTGGTAAATGAATGTGTACTTATATTTTTAGGTTAGGTAAAACATTTAAGATACGTGTGTGTCATGTATTAATCATACCTCACTTTATCCAACTTTTTGTAGTGGTTCCAATTGCATTTAGGTAAATGAGCTCTTACTCTATTTTCCTGAAATCCTTAATTTCATAATATTGCCAGGTAGCATGGTAAAAGCACTTCTCAGTTTATCTGAGACACATAGTACAAATTATTACCATATAGTTATATGTACTATTATAATTAATAGAAAATGTTAAATATATAATATTCCAAAAATTAATTTAGTAGCCACTACATTTACTTAGGACACCAGCAAAAGCCTCCCAACTGGCCTCCCTCTCTCCAACTTGAATCCACTCTCCAGAGTGCAAATATTTCGGAAGTGCAAAATTGATCTTGCCATCCTCTCTGCTGGAAATCCATTGGTCTGGAGCAAAATTCAAACTACTTATTCTGGACATGGATTCATTCATTGTTAATTGAGCATCTTCTGTATACCAGACCCTGTTTAACTGTCTATCCTAATCACTTGCCGCTGCCTCCTCACAATTCAAACTCCAACCATTTGAATGTTGATCTTTCCCCCAGGGGTGAACTAGATGGTAAGATGAATCCCCAGCTCTTTTAAGGCTCTGCTGAACTCTGTACCCCTTCGAAGTGGCCAGACATTCCTCCTGAGTAATGCCTGATCAAATGGTCACCTCCCGCTTGTCTGACTCCATCTTCATGGAAGATGTTCCTTATAAACTTCCAAAAAGCTACATGCTGCGTTTTAGCTACCATGTCTCTTGTTCATTTTTCTTTCCACTCCAGAAAAATACTTCTCCAAAACCCTTTCTAGTGCCAGTGAAGGAATGTATTCAGCATAGTGTAGATGGGAGCATCATTTATTACTCTTAACTGGTTGTTCTAAGGATTCCTCTGCTTCTACACCTTCCAGCCCCACCTCTTTCTATAGCACCTCAGCCTCACTGTCTTGTTACATTTATTATTGAACAAAAAATTAAAATATGTCTCTGTTACATTAAAATGTCTCATAAAAATGAAAGCAGAATTATAGGAGAATAGTTGACGTAGTTGAAGACAAGTTGATAGTATTCTTAATACTGGATTCTTTGATTTTTTTTAAAGGCTACTTATTTTATTTTTTTTAATTTATTTTTTTAAAAAGTTTGACTGTGTTGGGTCTTCGTTGTGTGGGTGGGCTTTCTCTAGCAGTGGCGAGCGGGGGCTACTCTTCATTGTGGTGCACGGGCTTCTCATTGCGGTGGCTTATTTTGTTGCTGAGCATGGGCTCTAGGTGCTCGGGCTTCAGTAGTTGTGGCTTGCGGGCTCTAGAGCGCAGGCTCAGCAGTTGTGGCGCACGGGCTTAGTTGTTCCGCAGCATGTGGGATCTTCATGGACCAGGGCGTGAACCCGTGTCCCCTGCACTGGCAAGCGGATTCTTAACCACTGTACCACCAGGGAAGCCTTAAAGTTACTTATTTTAAACTAAACTGACATTACTTGTCATGTGAGGGAAGAACAATTTTTAAATTATTTTTTATAATCATAGAGTCTGAGTTACATCTAAATTAGAGTTAATTCTAAATAACCAATATTTTATAACTTTATATGAAGTATAACCTATAAAAATATTGAATCACCATGTTGTATACCTGAAACTAATATAATATTGTAAGTCAATAATTTTTAGTAAATAAAAAAAAATAATAAGTAATGTAAACTAAAGAAGCTTCATTTTTGCCTTTTATCACAAGAATAAGGCTGGATCAATCACCAGAGATAGTCATGTGCAGAATGTTTATCTGTATATCACCCATAGTTAATACAAAATCAATTCTCACTAAATGTTTGGGGAAATAATCTCTATAATTCAATTTTGTATTCTAAAATTACTGATAAAATTTAAATACAGCATTGGGTACTAAGTACTGTGGAAATGAATATGGTACTGAGGAAAACAGTAGAAAAAGCCCTGGCTACTGTATTTGGGGGAGGAGGGTCCAGAATTTCCTCATCTGTAAAATGAGTAGGTCAGACTGAATTGTCTCAAAGATTGTTTTTTAACTCTCAACACTAACTTGACTTGTTTCCAGTCATCCTTTTCACACTTGTTGACACATGAAGTTGACATGTCTTTTTTTTTTAACATAGAGTTATGCAATAACATATTATCCACATTGGATTTTATCCTCTGCCACAGTCTTCTTTTTCTTCATTACAAAACATTTCTCCTACTGTCTAATGTGGGTGTTGACAAGCAATGATGCAGACGCCTCGCATGTCTAAACCATGCTTGTCACGGCTGCTCACTACCACTGCCATGAATTGTTGTCTCCTTAGAAATCTACAGGATCTCTCTTCAAAAGTCAGGGCAGGGACTTCCCTGGTGGCACGGTGGTTAAGAACCCGCCTGCCAATACAGGGGACATGGGTTCAATCCCTGGGCCAGGAAGATCCCACATGCCCCAGAGCAACAAGAGAAGCCACCACAATGCACTGCATTGTACACTGCAACGAAGAGTAACCCCTGCTCACCACAACTAGAGAAAGCCTGCACGCAGCAGCGAAGACCCAACACAGCCATAAATAAATAAATAAATAAGTCAGGGCAGACCCAACACTCTTCCCAACATCCAAGCCACCAAGAGAAGAGTGATGGAAGCTCTGTACACTGCTGGTGAAAATCTCTAAGATCTGTTCTAGCAGCCTGACCTCAGTGCATTTAGTAGAGCGACCTGGAGCAAAGCTTGCTGCAAGTGGTGAATGCAAAGAAACAGGCTTCAGTCTCCCTTAGCATGGTGGGAGGTATCCATCTCATTGGTAAATGCTGTTTTGTAGCTTTGAATAAATACTGGCATGAGTTTCAAAATGTTTCAAACCATGACCTTTCTTTTCAACTGAAAGGGAGATTGAATATATCTGACATTAAAAGTTCAACCCTCCCCCAAGACACTTGTTACAGTAGGCTTCAGAAACATCATTAATGATCACCTCAGTAGTCTTGCTATATTGTCATTTCATTTATTCATTCTACAAGAACTTTTTGAAATGTCTACCAGGTGTCAGGTCCTATACTAAGCACTGTGGGTATAGAGATAAAAGACAATCTCGGGCTTCCCTGGTGGCACAGTGGTTGAGAATCTGCCTGCCGATGCAGGGGACACGGGTTCGAGCCCTGGTCTGGGAAGATCCCACATGCCGCGGAGCAACTAGGCCCGTGAGCCACAACTACTGAGCCTGCGCGTCTAGAGCCTGTGCTCCGCAAAAAGAGAGGCCGCGATAGTGAGAGGGCCACGCACCGCGATGAAGAGTGGCCCCCGCTTGCCGCAACTAAAGAAAGCCCTCACACAGAAACGAAGACCCAACACAGCCAAAAATAAATAAATTAATTAAAAAAAAAAACAAAAAAAGACAATCTCTGTGTTTAGGGGTTCACCATCAAGTGGGAGCCAAGCAATTGAATAGACAGGGATGCAAATAAATAAATCTTGTCACTCAAATAAATCTGGTCTGTTAACTAGAAACTTGTCACCAGTCTTATGGGCTTACTAGTAAAAGGCCTCTGAACTGAAATGAATCAAGAAGCAGTAAAAGATCATTACTGAATACACTGCTATGCTATTGATTAGCTCCTATTTGTAATACACATTAATGGTGGAAAGTAACATGTTAAGTGCTAAGTATGAGTATTTTCCCCATCCAGTTAATAACTTAATTGTGACATTTGGGTTATATGTCGAGCTTCAGGCAGCATTCAAACTATCACTAAAACACAACAACATGGTGTCATCAAATATAGCGATCCAAAGATGATAAAATTTTATGTATGTTTTTATGCATTACCTATGTACAAGTCAGCAAATCTATAACAGTGATTTGTAATAGACATAAAATTGATATTAATATAATAGCTATATTTAAGGTAACTGTCCATTTTGCCACAAAATGTGTGGTAATCATGAGATGCATAAAGTCTCCCTATGGGAGCCATGGACCTGACTCAGGAGAGCAGCCAACCCATGGGAATTCAGCAGGAACGGAGCTAGGAGAAAAGATACCCTGACTTTACCCCTCTTCCTCCTTCCTATCTCCAGTCAGTACTCCATGGGTGAACCCAATTAGAAGCCAGAGAGCTAAGGAGTCCATTAATGTGGTCCATATAGGCCAGCCTCCCAGTATACAAAATAGGGTGGAGAAGCATAAGGTGTGCAGGGACAGCTAGAAGAGATCTAGCACAGTACTAGGAGTAGTAGTAATAGTAATAGTTGAAGTAGTAGTAGCACTGATAAATGTGGGCTGGATGCTAATACAAGTAGGTATTTATTCAACCCCATGACCAAGGGTATGGATTTTGAGATTGTAATCAGGATGAGCGTTAGTGCTATTGTGTGCCATCCTCTATGAGTAACTGAAGAATACTAATGTAGGAAGATAATTAATTATGTAAATGAAGCAATAAACATCCAAAAAGATGTTAATATATTGGAATGATAAGCTGAAATGAACATAATAACATCTATTTAGGGAAAATAAATGTTACATTTTACATGTTACAAATTAATCACAAAAAAAGAATAGAAGTAGATGTGATAAAACTTGAGAGCTTTAATTGACCAGAAATGAAATGTGAGAATATTATACCTCAATCTATGAATAGAAATACAGAATCAAGAAGGGACTAGGTCTAGGGTCATAATGTAAAGCAGAGATGGGGACTGATAAACATGGTGAAGGTCAGAAGTATCCAGAAACAATTCTTCTGAACCCATAACATCTGAGCCCTGATGCAGGCCCTTGTCTTACCAGAGAGGCTCTGAGTTGGCTTTGTGTTAATAATCAGTTGAGCTTTCAGTCATTCTGCTTTTAGCTATAGTTTGCATCATATTTTTATGCAGCTTCAATTTGTCCCAGGTGAGAAATTTGTGATATTTCACAGAACTGGCAATATGCCAGTAATTTTCCATTTAAATCATATGCATAAAAAATATCTGACACAACTCATTTATCCTGAGACTTCTTTTTCTTTTCAATTTAAGATTTTAAAATGGAGCATTTTAAAGTAGAGATTGACATGAAAAATGTTCTCACAGACTCTTTGAACATGTCAGGGGTGGGAAGAATAGGAGAAAGCTAACAAGGTCTGAGCATTTATGTATTGATGTATTTAATCCACAAAATTATCCTATAATGTTTACAGTACTTATTTCCATTCTATTGATGTAAAAAATCTTAGCTTAAAGAGGCAAATAAATTAACCTATCTGTAAATAGCAGGATTCAAACCTAGGAAAAATAATATCTTCTTTTTTTTTTTATTAAAGAATATAGAACTCTTTTTATTAAAGTTCTTGTATCTTTTATATTGATTTCTTAGTCTTTTGAGTTTTTTTTGGCGGTACGCGGGCCTCTCACTGTTGTGACCTCTCCCGTTGCGGAGCATAGGCTCCAGACGCGCCGGCTCAGCGGCCATGGCTCATGGGCCCAGCCGCTCTGCGGCATGTGGGATCTTCCCGGACCGGGGCACGAACCCATGTTCCCTGCATCGGCAGGCGGACTCTCAACCACTGCGACACCAGGGAAGCCCTCTTCTTTGTTTCGATCTGGGATATTTTAAACCTTATTTCCCTTTGTAAATCCCCATTATAATTTTGCTGTAGTTAGCTTGCATGAGCCATAATTGGGAGACAAAACACAAAAGATACTCAGAAATGTTCAACTGAGTAATGATCAATAGAGGAGAATAGCAATGAAGTTCGTAAGACCTTAGGCTGACCAAACCTGTCATCAAACTAGCATTTGTCAATGCCAAGTTATTCCACTACTATACATCTATATTTCCAATCCAGGTGTTGCATAACTAGCTAGCAGATCATACATATTATACCAAGTCTAGCCAAATGTCTTCATCCATGTACACAAAATATTCTAAATTGCTAAGTTATTCCTAAGAGGAAAGTGGGATGATACTTATTGTAGACTATATTAATGAGTTATCATTTACAATCATATATAAGCCATGTTGGTTTTTTGGATCACTAGTGAAAAAATATTATTAGCTTCCATTAGAATAGCTCAGATCTATTTTTAAAATAAGCTGCATTTGGGTAACATTAAAAGCAGTTGATAAATTCATCACAAATCCCACCCTTTAAAAAATAATAAATTATTTAAGAAGCTCTAACAGACAATGCTTGACCAACCAAATTCAAACATATGAGGAAGAAATACAGGTTCACTTTTAAAGGATGTAGTTCAATTGCTTGCATTATTTCAGATGCTGTGTTTTGAGCCTGTTGCAGACACACAGTGACTTAGGTCCATTCAGATTTCTCTGAAGCCCTGTCCAGGGCATGAAAACAGTCTTGCTGCACAGGAGGCCAAATTCAATCCCCAAGGGCACCAAGAATTTTCCCCAAGGGCAGCACTTAGCCCTGGCCCGACTGCCTGGCTACAATGCTTGTTTTCAGCCATCAAAAAGGAAATGAAATTGAGATATTTGTAGTGAGGTGGATGGACCTAGAGTCTGTCATACAGAGTGAAGTAAGTCAGAAAGAGAAAAACAAATACCGTATGCTAACACATATATATGGAATCTAAGAAAAAAAAAAAAAAAGGTCATGAAGAACCTAGGGGTAAGATGGGAATAAAGACACAGACCTACTAGAGAATGGACTTGAGGATATGGGGAGGGGGAAGGGTAAGCTGGGACAAAGTGAGAGAGTGGCATGGACATACATACACTACCAAACGTAAGGTAGATAGCTAGTGGGAAGCAGCCACATGGAACAGGGAGATCAGCTCGGTGGTTTGTGAGCACCTAGAGGGGTGGGATAGGGAGGGTGGGAGGGAGGGAGACGCAAGAGGGAAGAGATATGGGAATATATGTATAACTGATTCACTTTGTTATAAGGCAGAAACCAGCACACCATTGTAAAGCAATTATGCTCCAATAAAGATGTTAAAAAAAAATACAACATTTAGTTGTGCTATTGTCATGAACCTCTTGTGCCTTTGGGAGAGAATTATAGTCTGCCTACTAACCGCATGACCCAGCGCTTCAGTCACAAAGCTGCTAATGGTGATCATATGACAAATAACTAAACCACCCCGTTAAATGCCTTCTAGGAGCCCCTTCAGAAGCTAGAGCCAAAAAGAAGAGAGATGAGCAGTCAGGGAGGCTTCCACCTACTTCTCCCCCTTGCCACTCACAGCTCCTCACCGTGTGCAGAAGGCAGCCCTCAGTCACTTAAGACTGTCTTGATGAGGGAGATGCTCATGGTGTTTGACTTTATTACAGCCGAGCCAAATCAAATGCACAGGCACTGCTTCCTTAGATGTCTATATTTCACTTAAACTGGGATAAAGCAAAGAAACTGGAATATTGTCTCATCGTGCATTCTAAATCAGCCAGGGTAGAATATAATGGGGAGTTAATCAGATCACTGAGACTCTAATTCACTTGGTATTGATCGGGCAGATTCCTAATGGGACGGCAGACCAATTTCAAATTACAGTAAGTTGACTTGTCCTGGAATACCAATGACCAGGCTGGCGGATGAGCCAGGAGGACAGTGGGCTCTGCTCTTCTGATGCTCCCGCCTACCTGGCAGGCATGACTGTATAATCCGATGTGGCATTTAGCTAATTAATAGGGGATTGATGAAAGGTTTGGTTTTGAAAGCAGCCATCTCACTTGGATAAATGTGGGATCAGATCCCCATGGGGATGGGTAGTAGGGTCCTGGGAAGGTAGGTATACAATGAAAGCTAATGGAAAGTAATGCAATTAACTCAGGCTTTTAATTACGTTAATCAGTGACTTCATAGGAGCCACTGCATACAGAATGCATTCCTTAACTCTTTGCCAGCACCGTGTTTGTGATTCATGTCTGAACCAAACTCAAACATCAGTTTGAAGAAATAGACGTAGGCACATTTATATCAGTTCATTTTCCCCATGACTATAGGTTTCTCTGGCACGGAAGAATAGAGAGAGGAGAGAAGAAGAAGGAAGAAAGGAAAAGGGGAAGGGAGGCAATGGGTGATAATGAAAATTTTCTAAAGGAGACATGAGCTCGAAACTGGTTTTGTTAAGATTGGTTTTTACTTTCACTTTGTATTATTTGGCCTGGGAGAGTGAAAAAATGACCAGTGTATTTACATGTAGTTAGAGGAGCTGAAAGACCGAATTGATTAATTTTTACATTTTAGAATCAACCTGCTGAACTATTTGATGAAATACTTAAATGGATGAATTTATTCTAACAATAACTACTTGGCTTAGTTCCCTTCTTTAACCATCTTTCCCTCTCCTGTGTGGGTCTGTGTGTAAATTGTATTTGTGTGTGTGTACATGTGTGTGGTACCTGTCTATCAGGCTCCCATTTTCTTTCTAGAGGCAGAGAAGTCACAGCTCCACGCAGACATCAGATGGAGGGGCCTACGGGGAACAGCTTGCAGCGAGCCCAGATGCTACGTTTGATGCAGATAGATGGACCCCAGCCTCCTTGCAAAGAAAGCAGTCATATTTTTCTCCCATAGGGGCTCTTTATTTAATTTTCAGTCTCCCAATATATCCTCAGATTACTTGCTTTAGGAAGTGAAACTTGACTTTTAAAAATCAGAGCTTTACTGCTTTAACCAGAGCTAACACTCAGTATTTCAAGAATTTTTCCAAGTATTGCAATATTAACAGAATATATTATTATCTCCATTTTACAGAAGAGAAAACTGAGACACAAAGAGATTCATTAATTTGCCCAAGTTCATATATCTCACAAACCAGGGAGCCAGTGCTCAAACCTGCTCCAAAGTCCAGATCTATAACCACTATAACAGCCTGGACTCTACCAAGTAGGAGTCCAGAGAGTTGCAGAGGGTGAATGAAAAGAAAAGGGGAGCTATTCATGATAATAGCTGGGTCCTGACCTATTTTAAGTCCAGTATTATAGTCATCAGGAGCAATATAGACATACAATCCTGGTGATAATATCAAATTAGTCAAATTCAGTTCTTAGTTCTAACATGGATGTCATGTATGTATACATTTCTAAAACCAATACAATTCCCGGAGGAATTTGATAGGCAAATCACAGCATATTCATATTATGTAATATTAATTTCTACTTAAATGATAAAAGTTTGGTCTATGTGATTATATGAAAATAATGAATGATACAAGAAGGCCAGGATTACTTTCTCTGTCCTCAGAAGCTAGCCTGGCCCATGGGAGGCACCAATTAAGCGTCTACTGAATGAATGTGTTGAATGAATTAAATATTTATGTGCAATTATGTTAAGTGAGAAAATAGAATAAAAAATTATGCATACCAATTGATTACAGCTCTGAGAGAGTTTTTTGAACAGAATGAAGTGTGGATAAAGTAGAGGTTATCAAAAAGTAGGTTGTTTCCTGACACTGCAGAAATACAAAGGATCATGAAAGATTACTACAAGCAACTATATGCCAACAATATGGGCCACCTGGAAGAAATTCTTAGAAAAGCACAACTTTCCAAGACTGAATCAGGAAGAAATAGAAAATATAAACAGACCAATCACAGCACTAAAATTGAAACTGTGATTAAAAATCTTCCACAAACAAAAGCCCAGGACCAGATGGCTTCACAGGTGAATTCTATCAAACATTTAGAGAAGAGCTAACACCTATCCTTCTCAAACTCTTCCAAAATATAGCAGAGGGAGGAATACTCCTAAACTCATTCTACGAGGCCAACCTCACCCTGATACCAAAACCAGACAAAGATGTTACAAAAAACAGAAAACTACAGGCCAATATCACTGATGAACATAGATGCAAAAATCCTCAACAAAATACTAGCAAACAGAATCCAACAGCACATTAAAAGAATCATACATCATGATCAAGTGGGGTTTATCCCAGGAATGCAAAAATTCTTCAATATACACAAATCATTCAATGTGATACATCATTTTAACAAACTGAAGAATAAAAACCATATGATAATCTCAATAGATGTGGAAAAAGCTTCTGACAAAATTCAACACCCATTTATGATAAAACTCTCCAGAAAGTAGGCATAGAGCAAACCTACCTCAACATAATAAAGGTCATACATGACAAACCCACAGCCAACATTGTTCTCAATGAACAATGTGAAAAATTATAACCATTTCCTCTAAGATTAGGAAAAAGACAAGGTTACCCACACTCACCACTATTATTCCACATACTTTTGGAAGTTTTAGCCAGAGCAATCAGAGAAGAAAAAGAAATAAAAGGAATCCAATTGGAAAAGAAGTAAAACTGTCATTGTTTGCAGATGACATGATACCATACATAAAGAATCCTAAAGATGCTACCAGAAAACTACTAGAGCTAAATCAATGAATTTGGTAAAATAGCAGGATACAAAACTGATGCAAAGAAATCTCTTGCATTCCTATACACTAATGACAAATCTGAAAGAGATATTAAGGAAACACTCCCATTTACCATTGCAACAAAAAGAATAAAATACCTAGGAACAAACCTACTTAAGGAGACAAAAGACCTGTATGTAGGAAACTATAAGACACTGATGAAAGAAATTAAAGACAATACAAACAGATAGAAAGATATACCATGCTCCCGGATTGGAAGAGTCAACATTGTGAAAATGACTCTACTACCCAAAGCAATCTACAGTTTCAACACAATCCCTATCAAACTACCAATGGCATTTTTCACAGAAATAGAACAAAAAATTTCACAATTTGTATGGAAACACAAATGGCCCTGAATAGCCAAAGTAATCTTGAGAAAGAAAAATGGAGCTGGAGGAATCAGGCTCCCTGACTTCAGACTATACTACAAAGCTACAGTAATCAAGACAACATGGTACAGGCACAAAAACAGAAATATAGATCAATGGAACAGGATAGAAAGCCCAGAGATAAACTCACGCACATATGGTCACCTTATCTTTGATAAAGGAGGCAGGAATGTACAGTGGAGAAAGGACAGCCTCTTCAATAAGTGGTGGTGGGAAATCTGGACAACTACATGGAAAGAAATGAAATTAGAACATTTCCTAATGCCATACACAAAAATAAACTCAAAGTGGATTAAAGACCTAAATGTAAGGCCACACAGTATAAAATTCTTAGAGGAAAACATAGGCAGAACACTACATGACATAAATCACAGCAAGATCCTTTTTGACCCACCTCCTAGAGAAATGGAAATAAAAACAAAAATAAACAAATGGGACCTAATGAAACTTAAGAGCTTTTGCACAGCAAAGGAAACCATAAACAAGATGAAAAGACAACTCTCAGAATGGGAGAAAATATTTGCAAACGAAGCAACTGACAAAGGCTTAATCTCCAAAGTATACAAGCAGCTCATGAAGCTCAATATCAAAAAAACAAACAACCCAATCCAAAATTTGTCAGAAGACCTAAGAAGACATTTCTCCAAAGAAGATACAGATTGCCAATAACCACATGAAAGTATGCTCGACATCACTAATCATTAGAGAAATGCAAGTCAAAACTACAATGAGGTATCACCTCACACCAGTCAGAATGGCCATCATCAAAAAAACTACAAACAATAAATGCTGGAGAGGGTGTGGAGAAAAGGGAACCCTCTTGCACTGTTGGTGGGAATGTAAATTGATACAGCCACTATGGAGAACAGTATGGAGATTCCTTAAAAAACTAAAAACAGAACTACCATATGACCCAGCAATCCCATTACTGGGCATACAGCTTGAGAAAACCATAATTCAAAAAGAGGTATGTACCCCAATGTTCAATGCAACACTATTTACAATAGCCAGGACATGGAAGCAACCTAAGTGTCCATCAACAGATGAATGGTTAAAGAAGATGTGGCACATGTATACAATGGAATATTACTCGGCCATAAAAAGAAATGAAATTGAGTTATTTGTAGTGAGGTGGATGGACCTAGAGTCTGTCATACAGAGTGAAGTAAGTCAGAAAGAGAAAAAGAAATACCATATGCTAACACATATATATGGGATCTACAAAAAAAAAAAAAAGGTTCTGATGAACCTAGGGGCAGGACAGGAATAAAGACGCAGACATAGAGAATGGACTTGAGGACGGGGGAGGGGGAAGGGTAAGCTCGGATGAAGCAAGAAAGTAGCATTGACATATATACACTACCAAATGTAAAATTGATAGCTAGTGGGAAGCAGCTGCATAGAAAAGGGAGATCAGCTTGGTGCTTTGTGACCACCTAGAGGGGTGCGATAAGGAAGGTGTGAGGGAGACGCAAGAGGTAGGGGATATGGGGATATATGTGTACATATAGCTGATTCACTTTGTTATACAGCAGAAAGTAACACAACCCTGTAAAGCAATTATACTCCAATAAAGAAGTTTAAAAAAATATCAGTTGTTTCAATGTGAATTTTTAATAAAATAAAAGATTTAGTTGTCTGATTATTTCCTTTGGCTTTTATGTTAAATGTACAATTTTTAGATTACAAATGCACAGGTCTTAGAATATAGCAATGTCACATCTAGGTGATGAAACCTAAAGAAACTCTAGTACACCTGTGTGATTCAACAGTATTTTTATTAGCTAAAAAAAACTGGTTAGTACCTAATAATCATCATTAGAAGAATAAACTGTGGTCTATAGAAGGGAATACTATACAGAAGTTGAAGTAACTTAATTGGAGCAACATGAATATCAAAATCAATGTTAACTTTTAAAAATCTACAGAGGTATACATACAGTATATACGATTTACATAAAATTTAAAAGTGCCTAAAAGAACACTATTTTATTGTTTACAGGTAAGAATGTAAGTGGTAAAAGTTTTAAAATATAGACATTAAAGATTTGTTAAAATATGGTAAAATGTTAATGTGTTAATACAGTAGTGTGTGTTCATATGTGTCTATTTTATATTATTTTCTGTACTGTTGTGTGTATGTTAATTACATAATGTATATAATTTAACAATCTTAATAGGAGTACACATTCACTATTTAATATAAGTAAAATAATTATTTATTGACTTGAATAGTACCTTGCAAATCATTTAAAAATATTATTTCATCTCCAGATACTTTACTTACCCTTTTGAGTATGTGTTAAAAGTTATTTGTGAGAGGGAGGAAGGAAAGCCTTTTCTTCCCTCATGGAAATTGTGCCTGGAGTGGATTTTACCTGTCTGCACTGGCTTGTATAAACCTGATCTGTCTAGAGGAAATGAATGGGGACATCAAAAGCAGTGATCACTAGAGAACACAAGGTAGTAGACAAAGGTGAGAACCATACCCAAGCAGGTCAAACCAGTTTCCTAAGAATGTAGTTCCATATCACCTGCATCAGAATCACCCAGGATGATAGTTAAAAACAAACTCCTGGGCCTAACCCCAGGTCTATTTAATTATAAACACTAGGGTGGAGCCCAAGAATTTGTATTTGTAACAAGAACTCTCCAAATGATTCCCATGCACATTGAAGTTTCAGAACTACTGAGTTAACCCACTCAATAGGTTCAGAGCATTTTTCTGAGGACCCTATGAACTGGTGGTTTCCCTTCAATTAGGAACCAATACTCATTGAAAAGTCCAAGAAAACACGTGAGCTCTTTGAATGAGGAAAGGGACAAATCTGCTAGTGTTATGAGAATGAGAAAATAATGAGGAAAGCATGAAGGCTATAAAAACAATTTTAGGGTCACACAGCCATTCTAAAGATGATGCTCAGATGTTTGCTTGGAATAATAGATGGAAAAATCTGCTTACAATAAAGGTACCATCAGCCTTACTGACACACTGCTAGAAAGGAAGAAAACAAAACCCAAAGGACATTACAACCGATATAAAGTGCCCAGCCCAATGCTTGGTTTGCACTGCCTGGTCAATACACTATGCTGTGGTGATGGCCAGTAAGAGTAAGGCAAAAGAAAAGGATGCTATGAGAGCTAGCAAAACAAATTTCTGGATCAGTGCAGGATGGTCTGAAACCCAGGAGAAGAATTCCTGCAAAAGAACAAGGGCCTTCCTCGGCTCTCAGCTAGCGGAATCTTCCAGAGAGATGAGGGCATTGGCAAGGGCTGCAAGAATGGCTAAGAATATTAGAAACCAATCCCACGACGGCCTTTGGCACAGGGCAGAACAGATGAACGAAGTGGGAAGAAAAACTGGGACACAGGTTCTGAAAAAGACTGAGAGTCTCTCCAAGCACTGGAATGGTGTCAACCCACATCTCTCTAGGGCTACAATTGAGCAGCTTGATCTCACATTCAACCTAGATGGTCAGGCTTCGAAGATCATCAAGAGACTTCCAGCACCAGATGTTTCTGCAGTTGCATCAGAGAAATCAAGTGTAGGACTATAGACCATGAACAAGAACTATGAAGACTGTATAAGATTTGATAATGCCGACTTCTGTCGATGTTCGTTATTTTGTACCTGTATTTCTTCACAGTGATTAAGAGTAAATCCTTCAAATACAAAAGTCCAGTACACTTACTGTGGAGTACAGCAAGGAGAAAGATGAAAATTCCCCCATTTTGCAGTAAATTTGAAACATGGGTGGTAAAAGCTTGTAATGGGAAAGAATGTGGATTAAAAACCTGTGACCAGGGGCTTCCCTTGTGGCACAGTGGTTGAGAGTCCGCCTGCCGATTCAGGGAACACGGGTTCCTGCCCCGGTCCGGGAAGATCCCACATGCCGCGGAGCAGCTGGGCCCGTGAGCCATGGCCGCTGAGCCTGCGCGTCTGGAGCCTGTGCTCCGCAACGGGAGAGGCCACAACAGTGAGAGGCCCGCGTACCGCAAAACAAAACAAAACAAACAAACAAAAAAACACCTGTGACCAAAGGAAACAAGCAAGAAGTGGGTAAGAAGCCACCTAAGAATTAGTTAGCCAAATAGGCTTAAGAAGGCTCCCCCATGGTTTTCTGACCCTGAAAAACATTCTTCATTATTTATTTTTATTAGACTAAGAACAAGTTGCTATTTTCCAGGCTGATTAAAATAAAGAATGAAGTAACACAATATGTAAGAGATGCAATTAAAACTCTGCTGATGAGACTTAAAAAATATCCTGAAACTCAAAACATGTAATTTACTCTATGGATTTAGGAATAATGAGAGTGTTTCTCCCCCAAAACAGGGGTTAGGAGGAAGCCTCGTTGGAAGAATTCAGCTGACCCAATTAAGACCTTCTTAGAAAAATCAGACTGGGGAACTGAGGTTATAAGGTGTTAAAAGACAAACTAAGGCATACTAAAAAATGTAAGAGTTTATTTGAGCAAAAATCTACTCAAATCAAGCAACGCCAGACAGGAAGTAGTTAGAAGCACTCCACCATGGGAAGCGGTTGCATTATTTTTGGAAAGCCTAATTGGCTGTTTATGATTGGTTGTCCTTGGGTTTCCACTTCTTAACCTTGAGGCATTTACAGGCTTAGGTTTTGGTTTGCTTATGTAGGCTTCTAAGTCATTAGAATCACCTCAGTGTAATGGCCCCCTTGCTTAATTAGTTTAACAAAGTAAACCTAGAAACGCTTTTATAACTTTTCTTAATGTACCTAACTACAATGATGAAAATAGTGTACTTTAAAAGACATCAATTCCTTTTTTTTCAAGCTTAGAATATTGTTTATATTGACCCCAGATCAGTTTTATCTTACCCTTAAGACTTTCCAGGATCTCTCTCCCAAATTATGATAAAATACTGAAAATTAGTTTTGGGTTTTTTTTGGTTTTGTTGTTGTTGTTATTTGCTTATGTGTCTGTCTGCTGCAGCTGGTATTCCTCCTGCACCCCCTCTCCCACCTGCCTCCAGATGCCTGTTGCCCTGCCCCACCTCCCCATCCCTCCCTCCTCACCTTCACCTGTTAAACACTGTAGGAGATTTCTACCTGCTTTTCACTACATAGTTCCTAATAGCTTTCTTTTTTTTCCCTCTCTCTTTATATAAATTGTAGATTCATTAACAAAAAACAAACTCTTGCCTTGACTTTGAGGAAGAAGCTCCTTGTTCGTGCAGTCACTGCACAACTCACTCTCACCCCTGAGTATGCTATACTTAAGATCTAAACAACTTTAGAGTAATTTATAAATATTTACAATTAGTTAAACAGATTACTGAACAGTATGTAATATTAGTAACATGATATTTAAGCACCAGGAGAGAAACTCTAAATCAATGATTGCTCTAAATGGGTTTTAGTGGGGCTTAGCATGCATGTGACCCCTTGAATACAGATCAACACCAGAAGAATGAGTTAAAGCAAGAGCCCCAGAGGTCTATCAACTCTAAGGCAGCCCAATTCCTTATTTCAAAATCCTGAATGAAACTTATTTACAGAACAGAAATAGACCTGCCAACATAGAAAACAAACTATGGTTACCAAAGGGGAAGGTGGGGAAGGATAATTAGGAGTTTGGGATTAACATATACACAGTTCTATATATAAAATAGATAACCAACAAGGACCCACTGTATAACACAGAGAACTATACTCAATATTTTGTAATAACCTATAAGGGAAAAGAATCTGAAAAAGAATATATGTGTGTGTATATATATGTGTATATATATATATATATACATATATATGTATAATTGCATCACTTTGCTGTACACCTGAAACTAACACAACATTGTAAATCAACTGCACTTCAATAAAAAATTTAAAAAATAAAAAATTCTGCATGAGAAGAAAGAATGTAGAAACGAATACATATATACTGGAATGTCCTGTATCTCTGATATAGGAGAGGGATAGAAGGGAAAAATTACTGCATCACCTCCTGTCTTTTAGTCTTTCTCCTGTTTCAGGCAATGACTTCAACTTTTTTAGCAAGATGAAGTTTTAATTGCCACAGGCTTTCGTAATCATTAGTGTTTAGCATCTCATCCCAAATGAAAAGGGATTCAGTGGAAAAGAAAAACACTGTTTCCCCTCCATCTCCTTTCCTGCTTGTCTTTGTGAGACAAAAACAGAATAATTATAGTCACATAGTCTGTTTCTTTATCAATAGCATGAACCTACAAAATTGTCTTTTCACTTATTAGAAAAGTACTTTTCTCCACCTGACTGCCTTTAACTTTATCCTTTGCCATTTTTCAATTTCAGGAAAACTCACTGCATACTTTTTCTTGTCCCTCTGATCAATACATTCTTTCACTGGGTTTACTTTTAGCTACTACTACTGGAAATTTGCTTAACTGATTTTTTAGTTACACTCCCAAAAGGCCAGTGCCCCTTCCAAATAAATTCTTTTAAAACGTTTGGATATTTACTAACAGTAATGAGGGTTTGTGAACAGTATTAAAGAGATTTCACCAGCTGACACACTTAGTAAAAGATGAGGCAATAATATCAACAGGGCCAAGAATTCATTTCTTTAATGAGAAACTGGACCCTATCTGTTAACAATTTGATGTAAAATGGTAAGAGGTAGCAAAGTACTGATGGAAGTAAGATTCATGGAATGCACAGACAGCAAGAAAAGGACAAACAAGCAGGCTTCAACTTGAATCCTAGGTCAGTTGATAAATTCTCTGCTCTGTCTTATATGCTCTATGCTATTAGGGAAGCACTAGGCTCATAGTTACATATTTTAACCTAGAGGTCAAGGATCTTCAGGTGAATTCTGTCTCTGACGAAGGTATCAATTGGTAATCTCACAATATCCCAGAACACCCCGATGGTAAGGACATATAGGGATGGCTACTCAGGTTACTATTGCCCAGTCTCTCTCTTCTCATGTGTGAATTACCAGGTAGAGGGTCATCACCTGAATTCCTCTTTTATCAACAGTGCCTACTAGTACTATGTTTGTCAAAATCTAGACTCTCCAGTGAGGCAAACTTCAAATGGACCCATGATCATTAAACTCTGAGGATTTTGAAATCATGGCAACATATTATTTTAATCAGCACAGGCTATGTTATATTGCAGTAACAATTTAACCACTAAATCTCAATACAGTAACACAACAAAAAGTTCATTTTTTCTTGATGCTACATGTCCAGTGGAGTTTGGTAAAGGGGTTTCATCCCATGTTTACACACTGTATTTGGCTGAGACTGGCTCTATTTTCTTTCAACAGTGCCGTCTCAGCATGTGGCTTCCAGTATTGCTGAGGCAGAAGACAAGAGAGTTTTTCCTTGTGTTCATGTCAAATCCAGTAACAGTTCATTGAACTGAACCAATTACAAGGCCCCAGCTAACAGGAAAGGGGCTGGGAAGAGTAGCCTTCCATCCACATATGGTGTCAATTTCATCCAAACAATATTTCATCAGAAAATCTCTCATCTAGTTATAGACTTGAAAAACATCCCCTATGGTAACATATATTATAGTCTCAATTATTGTAAGTCTTCATTCTTTAACACATTCTACACATTGCAAATTCTGAATTGCAATTTGAATGTTTTGAATTTTTATGTTAACTTTTTAATTAAGATATTAACATAAAATAAAATCATTCATGTTAAGTGTACAGTCTGCTGAGTTTTGGTAATTATACATAACTGTGTAATTACCATCAAATCAAGATACAGAAAAGTTCCCTTACCCTCATGCTGCCCCTTTGCAGTCAGTCAATTCCAACTCCCATCCCACCTCTGACACCAAGTAACCCTTAATCCATTTTCAGTCAATGTAATTTTGAATACTTTGAATTTAATTTGTAGAATATGTTTCATTATCCAAAAGAGAAAATTAGAAGTCTTTTGTTACCTTTTGAAATTGAGACAATTTATTTGATAAATATGTAATGCTACTCATCATTCGCAGTGTCTCTTTCATATTGTTTAATAGTAGTCTCTTGCATTCAAATAACAAAAGATATACAGTCCAAAACACTTTCACAAGGCAACATCCTGGTGATTTATTTATTTGGAATGTACCTATTGGTTTCTCAGTGCTATTCAATGTTGAATAAAAGTGCTCCTTCCTGTCTGTGTCTACATTACAATCAAATTGAGCTGATAAAAATAAATAGGTGAAATTAGGAGGTCTTCTAAATTTGCTTTGGGACTTATAGAATAACTTCTCTGTATATTGATGACAATAGATAGTGATGTATCAACACATGTGAGTGAGTGTGTGTGTGTGTGTGTGTGTGTGTGTGTGTGTGTGTTGGAGGGTCACTACAGGGAGCTACTACAAGTATTCACTGCACAGATGAAAATTCCCTTAACTTCTCCCTCATCACAGAGCTGTGACAAGGGATCACAGTAAATCCAGGCTTGGGAAATGAACTGAACCCTCCAGTCAGTGGGCACTACAACAGGAGGCTGTCAAAGCCCCAGGGACAAGGTGAGTTACCCATTCCTTTCAAACCCAATTGTAATTTGCTCTTCTCACCTTGTGGGAAGACAGATGATTGTCAGGAAAGGATTTGCCACAGAGCTCTGGGCATGCACAGTAGTGGATGGTGGCTTTGTTTTAGGGCACCATAATGGCAGTCGAAAAGAAAATTGTTGAACCAATACAAGTGCAAAGGGCACGAGTAACATAATGTTACTCACAATGTCACTCCTTGAAAGAGAGAGAAGACAACTATTTGTGTTTCTAGGGAACCAATGAGTTGGAGCAGTGTGCAGATGGTGCTAGTGAAAGAGTAATGCATGAAAAGCAGGTGTCCCCATGCTTTAAGTGAAGATCAGTATATGGATATTTGCTAATACTTATTTGCACTGTCATCCAGAAATCTACATGGAAATCATACCTTTCTGTCAGCAACATTGCAATCTCAATGACATGCCATCCTGACTGAAGTATTCATCTTTTCCATTAATGGCTCAACAAGTATTTTGTGAGTACCTGCTCTCTGCAAGGCAAAATATCAGGGTCAAGAGAGGAGAGCCACATCCAGCGGTTGAGTTTCCCCAGGTAACACTATAATATAAGTGCTTTGCTTCACTTTCACCCCCTCCTTCAGGGTTCCCTCTCCTGCTACAACATTACTCCCAGGAATTTCTCCCATCTTCATCTTTCCTGAGAATCTCCACTGTAGCTCTTACACATGATGGATTCTAGACTAGAACTGTCCAAAAGAACTTTGTGCAATGATGGAAATGTTCTATTTCTGCCTTGTCCAATAGAGTAGATATTAGCCACATGTCTCTTTCAAGCATTTGAAATATAGCTAGTGAGACTGAGACACTAATTTTTCTATTTTTTAATATTTTAATTCATTCAAATTTAAATAGCCACAGGTGGCTACTCCACTGAACATTACTTTTCTGAACATTTTCTATTTCTTCATCTTTGCCCCCCTCCCCATACTTACCTTTTCTATTTTCTTCTAAGTAACAGCAAGTTCTTATATTAACTTGGTGCATTAAGGATTGTATCAATGAAGGACCATAATACCCTCTTAGGTACTGTACTGATAGCATCCCCTCAATTCATGCCCTTCCCAGAACCACAGATTTTGATCTTATTTGGAAGTAAAGTCATTGAAGATGTAATTAAGATGACATCATATTGGACTAGGATGAACCCTTAACTCAACATCATTGGTGTCCTTATAAGAAGAGGAGAAGACAAGCAGAGACACAGAAAGAACACCATGTAATGACAGAGGCTGAGATTGAAGTGATGTGTCTACAAGCAGGGTACACCAAGGATTGCCAGCAACGCCAGAAGGTAAGAGAAAGGCATGGATCACATCCTCCCCTAGAGCCTTCAGAGAGAGCATGGCACTGCTGACATTTTGATTCAGACTCCTAGCCTCCAGACTGTGAGAGAATGCATTTTTGTTGTTTAGGTTACCCAGTCTGTGGTAATTTCCTACGACAGCCCTAGGAAATTAATACAGGTACTTAGGTTGCCTTCACCATTATGTCATTTAATAAAGGCTTTATGGTTTTAACTTTGACACCAAAATTATTAATGGTGAAAATTGTAAGGTCCATGGTACAGTAACCAGCAATAAGGATGTTCAAGGCTAGTAAAGGACAGATGGTGCCTTGATAAAGTGAGAACTTCCCGTTTCTTCCCATCTAGATTTTCTCCCTAACCAGACTTTACCTCAGAAGCCTGCTTTGCATAGTGTGAGACATCTTTTTGAATCAAAGATGTGAATTAAGTCTTAGAAGGAAGTCTGGCTTCTGTCTGCAGCCCATTACTGACCTGAGGCTGCGATGATCACATTAAGAAAATAAAGCATTATTCATTCAGAGAAAAAGCATGACAAGTAATGATGTATTATTCCTAAAATGTAATATTCCTAAAACATCTTTCCTAGAACTCATGGAAATACAAACACACATGTGTGTGGATAATGTGTGTATCTTTATAAGCATAAGTGTGCATATAAATGTGGTCATGTAAGAGTGTATATTATATTGTATGTGTATATCATGGAAATGAAACCTGTTTTCCCTAAATGATTGAGTGCTTTTCAGGGAAGCTGGAATCCCATCAATAACTTCCCAAGAGTGAGCTAGAGACCTGTCTCTCAAAGGGATAGCCTTTAATAAGTTTAGTATATATTGAAGTCAGCCTTGAAAACACCATCAAGATGAACTAGAATCCACCTGACGGAGACACAAAGACCCCAAGACCCACAGTTCTGTGCCTCACTCCCACTTCTGTTGAGGTGGCCAAAAATTTGGAGCAAATGTGTATCCAACGTACCACAGTCTACTCCTTTTCTATGGATCCTTGGATTGTTTCAGTCAGATAATATTCAATAAGATGTCCATTTAACAGGTTTTAAACATGCAGGGAATGTGAAATATTTTATGGACAAGTTTTATTTTTTGTTTTTTATTTTTACCTCAGAGAGCTCTTAGGAGCTAGTGTCTGGCCCTTAAGTTTCACTTGAACAAACAGATCCAGTGAAGGAAACCACAGCGATCTATCAGAACCCAATAGGTAGGTCGATGAAGCCACAGGAGATGACTCTCTCAGGCAGGCCACAATAGAACAAAGAAATAGCTGTTTTTATTAATACAGGTACACCTGAGAGGTAGTGACAAAATAAAAGCCTTTTCCTATGGCAGGAAAGACCTTATTAGACCATAACTGATGGGATCCAGGAAAGGTTGCAGAGAATGCCACTGCATCTCAAAGGGGTTCATGGCATTCCCATAAATTTCACTGATGACATTGATCCCAGTCCTGGAAAAAACCTTTGTAAGGGCTGCATTGTTAGGCTTCAGTGGATTCCTACTCTTTTCCAGAAAACTATACATCAGCTATAAATTGTTATTGATAAATGTTGGAACATAATTCTGATGTTTTCAGAGATTGTGCAGCCTGAAAACACCCCGTGTGTGGGAGAAACTGAAAAAGGACACAGACAACCTGACAGGTGTGTTCACATCTACTGGGAGCTCGACAAGCAGCAGGGTGTTTCAGTGCCCACAAGAAGGGAGGGCACTCACACAACTGACACAGATTTGCCCCAAGCAGCACTTTTGTTCCAGCCCTCTCTGACAGCCATAAGCTCTCTATGACGGAGCTTGGACTGCTCCTTGTCGGCTATGCGTGAGTTTCAGAGGTTTGGGGGTTCAGAACCCAGTCATTTGCTCTTATCAGAGTGCTACTGTTGATCTGCCTCCAACCTGAAAAAAAGATTTGCAGGAGAGCAATTGTACTGTAGGCTGAGAAACACCTACATTTATAGTTGGAGGTGTGGGGCGTTGATGAAGAAAGATATGAAGACAGTGAATACAGGGTACAAAATTTTATGTCCTAGAATTTCCTGATTTTTATTCAGAAGACATCATCTATTGATTCTGAATAAAGGCAGGGTAACTTTTCTTTTATTGTGTGTGACTAAGATATATAAGGCTCTTTTAGTGCATGTTTTAAAACATGATTGCCCAGTTCAAACGAGAACCAACACACTCCCAGTAGGTGGAACTCAATTCCATGCAGATGGCAGCAAAAGATCTACCAGTGTGTGATGTGTTTATTTAGCAGGACTCCGGTCAACATTCTGCTTCAATAGATTTTCTTTACCTATTGAGGCTTCAGTTGTGAATTGGGCATTTGGCCTACAAGTTTCTATTTTCTAACAAATACACTCATCTCTTACATCCACATGAGAGACACATTTTTAAAAGTCCATAACTTCAGAAATTCCCAATTTTCATTATTTAGATCTGTGTAAATATCACTCTTCCATAAAATCTTTTAACTTCTCTCATTGAAAATCTAAATCAGAGATTAGAAAATGATGAGATCATGTAATATATTCACAGCTGAGCTATTTTAGTGCTTAAAGTAGAGTAAGGGGCACAACCAATATATTCCAATGTGCATTAAAATATATTTGTTTTTAAAAATATGTCTTTCTGTTGGATAGACTCTTATACGCGGGCCTCTCACTATTGTGGCCTCTCCCGTTGCGGAGCACAGGCTCCGGACGCGCAGGCTGAGCGGCCATGGCTCACCGGCCCAGCCTCCCCGCGGCATGTGG
Organism: Aethalodelphis obliquidens; assembly: GCF_003676395.1. Classification (NCBI taxonomy): domain Eukaryota; kingdom Metazoa; phylum Chordata; class Mammalia; order Artiodactyla; family Delphinidae; genus Aethalodelphis; species Aethalodelphis obliquidens. The sequence goes on along the minus strand of NW_020838003.1, from coordinate 11,369,315 downwards.
GATCCTCCCGGACCGGGGCACGAACCCGTGTCCCCCGCATCGGCAGGCGGACTCTCAACCACTGCGCCACGAGGGAAGCCCTGGCAACCCCTGGATAGACTCTTATACATATTAATATAAATAACGAAAGAAGGAATTTGGAATTTCCTATTTGCTGGGGGAAATACTAGTAATCATCATTTTGTTCCTTAAAATATGTGATTGTTTTAAATTTAAAACTTGACTTCTGGAATGTTTTAATATATCGTTTAATGCTCTATTACTCTTAGCTTGACATTTCAAAAAGTAGTAGATAGAATTCCTAAGAACTTTTTAATAAGCATCCCAATTATTATTTATTAAGATTAATGGAGATGCATGCACAGTTTAAGAACAAAATTGCAATTGCTTATTATATCTAAATTTATGACTGCACCAAATTTGAAGGCAGAATAATCACAAGTCAAGGACCACAACTTAAAAGTGTAGGGAATAATATATTAACCATTGATCATACAAATAATTAAGGAAGAGTATAAATAGTGGTGAAGACCAAGGACTTAAACACCAAAGATACCCAGATTTAAACTCCTGTTCTGCCACCTCATTGGCTGTTGTGAACTAGGGTCGCAGTTTTCTACTCCATGAGATGGGGCTAATACTTCCCGTAGGTTGTTTTGTGTGTGAGAGAATCAGATAAAGTAACCCATGTAATGGAGATATCACAATGTATAGCACATAGGAAATAGTATTTGGTAGCTATCATTTTTTTAATAACATTCATGATAATAACATATAAAGAGTGTTTATAGGCATACAAATTAAACAAACTCGAGGACTGTTGCATGATGAAACAAACAACTTCTCCTGAATTAGGGGAAGCTACAGAAGTGAGGAGTGACCAACTAACAAGGGAGAGCATGTAAACCGGACCAGTGGAGGGTAAGGATAAACTGATGAATAGTCCGTGGAGCACCACACTCATGCTCCAAACTTTTGCTCCTCAAACCACTTTGAGTTTTGTGAGTGAGCAAACATTTTCAAAATTCAGTGAAAGTGTTTGCTGCAATTGCCAAAATAAAGCACAGCAATGTTTCTTATTCAATTCTTTCCCTCACTTTTGAAGGAAAGACTGACTCCACAGCTCCTCCCCCAAAATGCACTAACTTTGGGGGATATGGAAAAAAGTTGGATAAGAAACATCTTAGCTAAAAATGTTGACTAATTTTCAAATAGGACTCACTTTGATAAAGAAAGTTCCAAGCAAACTTACAGTTATTACCTAGCCTTAGAAACGGGTATATTACCTCCTGAGGCCAGCGCAGTGAGTGTTTATAATCCTGATCCTGCCTGACCGCAATGCGGCATTTAGTACATTATTTCTACAACACTGCTGCTTGCTCCACCTCTGCTTTCTCAGTCTTCTGCTATGAATCTCCTACCCTTACTGCAGCTATTATTTCTCAGGATTTTGTCCTCCATCTGCATTTTATTACTAACACTCTCCCAGGGAAATCTAACTGCATCAATCACTCATATCTATATGCTGACAAGTCCTGAATATGTAATTCCTTTTCCTAAACTCCAAATTAATATTCCTAATTTTCTTTGGACCTCTATATCTGGCACAGTGGCATAGAGTAGAAAAAAGCATTCTCCTGTTATTGTTAAAGCTTATTATCCAGCATATTGTTATGGAATTATCATACTTTCAGGAAAAAGGATCAACACCATAGTCCTAACAATCAGCCATGAGTGAGGCAAGTCTCTCAGACAAACCAGAACTCCAGAGGAAGAGTCAGCTTGAAATTTTCTCTGCTCTTTGAACCAGGAAAAAAGGGCAATATCACCAAGAACCAGTTCTGAAGTGGTAGAAATCACAATGGGGCCCACTACGTAAAAATAACTTAGAGCTGGAAAGGCAAAATGTCAGGAAAAATTTCAGCAAGTGTCTGTGACTGAAGGTAGCCATCTTAGAAGGCAAGGTATATATTGAGGAAAAATCTAAGACTTGGGAAAATTTAGTTATGATGGGGTCAAACTCCAGCCTTTTTATCATCAACTTCTTAAATTCTCTCTATTTTTCTTTAGCCTTTAGTGACCCGAATGTTGAAACCAAGACTTTCTATCTCAGCTAGAAGTAACCAAGTGTAAGGGTTTGCTCATGCTTGTGTAGTAGATTTTATAGGGGTCCTTGGCCCAGAGGTGGCAGAGAGGTGGCAGACAGTTAGCTAGGGTAAGTGAGAGTCACTTCAAGACTACAAAGCATTGTCTTGCTGCTACTATGGCATCTGTGCTCAAAATCTCATGTAAAACATATAAACAAAGAAAACTCCAGGAGAAGGTCAAGTCCACCAGAAGGTAAAACTGAGGGTCAAATCAGGGCCAGGTGGTAAGCAGCCCCCTGGCCTGAAATTCTCCTTAGTTCTCATATCTGCTAAAGGAACAGAGGGTTCTGGGTTTGAGTTTCATTAAGGAATCTGTTCCTTTACATCTAACATTCAACAACTCCACTAGGAAACTTACTTATTGCTGCTGGTTATCAATTCCCATTCCCCAATTCTGTGTTTTATATCTCTCTTAATACTGTTATGTGACTTCTCTGAATCTGTTTCCTCACTTGTAAACACGCAGTGCCAATACTTGACCTAACTACTTCTCAGGATTTACCCTCTACAGGTTAGGCCTTAATCTGTGCTCTTTTAATCATGTCACTCCAGTGTTTTCAAAAACAACAAACTGGTTCAAATATATATTCTTCATTAGGTTTTTCAAGGGTCCCTAAGAGTATTCCAGCTCTGTCTATCCATTCTCTTCCACGATTAAGTTACATTGAACAGTCTTATTATTTTCATTCTCCTTGCATGCATTCAGTCCTGGGTTTCTATCTAATTGTCATAAATTCTTAAAACAGAAAAATATATGTTTGCCTTTAAACACAGTTTTCAGCTTACATGGTCTTGACAAATTAATGTTGATTGACTCTCTTCCTGTCTTTTTTAAAGGCCAAACACTTAATTTTGTATTTTTAAAAGGGTCTATCTCATCTTTTGTATAACACCGTCTGCTTATTCACTCAAAATAAATTAAAAATTTCATACAGCTCTGTATTTGTACCTTCTCTATCACATGAACCTAAGATATACCCTCATTCTCTAATAAATTGCTAAGAGACAGTTAGCTAGGGTAAGTGAGAGTCACTTCAAGACTACAAAGCATTGTCTTGCTGCTATTATGGCTAAATTAGCCTTTGCATTGGTGCTCAAAATCTCATGTAAAACATATAAACAAAGAAAAGCAACTGTCTTCTATGAGTGCATAATATGCTTCACTTATTAAAAGAGTACCCAGCAAGTAGAGGAAGTTTCCTTATCTCTTCAGGACCTTTTAACCTACACTGTGCCCAGAATACTCAGACTCACACACACACAAACAGTATTGATTTCCAGAATCTTCTTCATGGAATGCCAAAAATAATAAAAAATAAATCAAAAGCAACAGCCTCCTTCCATTATGTATTAAATATCTTCCCCATGAAGATAGGACAAATAGAGATGTATATAGAGAGCAATGGAAACATAAATCTAATGTCATAGTAATCGATTTCTGCCTTGTTCCTTTATTTCTAGTAAATAATGATCTTCAGATCTTTCATGGTGGTTCTATAGAAAAAGTCAGCTCCAAGGTCCCTGGAAGCGTTTCATCTTTGATAAAACCAATGATGCTGCTTCCTCTCCAAAATCATTCATTCACTCATTTCTTTTCATGGAGTGAAAACAACATTTAGTAGAATGAAAAGAAATTTAAAAGAGTATTCAGTTTAAGAGCTTTCTGTCCAGTCATGTATATGGTTAATAAAACATTTTATATTGTTCTATGTCAAACCAAAAGAGAATTCTCTAGAAAATGTGGTCCCTGCATATTACCAATAAACTGCTAAAAATAAAACATTGATATTGATTACTAGAAACACACTGAAAAGTCTTAAATATTAAGTAGGCCTGATTAGACCTGAGGCTCAGCCAACCTGAGAAGTCTCAGCTAATGAGATACAAAGAAAAATAATTCAATCTGCTTAATTATGTGAATTCAGTAAGCAAAGACCACTACCACATTTTTTATACAGACCTCCATGTTCTTTCCCATGGCTCATTTCTTAACAAAATTCATAAGATGATGCATGATCAAGCCAGATCATTAGATTTTAGGACACACAGGAAGATGTCAATCTATTTATAAGATAAACAATTGAGGTTGAATTCTGAATCTGGCACTTAATTATCTATATGCCTTGAAAAAAATCATGTAACCTTTTTATATAATGAGATAGCATAGAGATATAGATGGAAAGTAATAGGTAACTGTCAAGCATCTATTTAAAGCATGTGGCTTGTGTATCTTAGTTTGAAACCAAGATGCTTTCTGGGGCAAAGGAGAAGGGATTCCAAGAGGGACAGATAGAAAGTAACATGGGGCCAAGATTAAGAACTGATTCAGAGTAAAGTTTGACAGGGCAAAAATAAGTCCTATAATTTGAGCCTTTCTCTTTATTTTAGTAGTATAGTTGTAGTTGTAGTAGTAGTTGTAGTTGTAGTAGTAGTTGTAGTAGTAGTAGTAGTAGTAGTAGTAGTAGTAGTAGTAGTAGTAGTAGTAGTAGTAGTAGTAGTAGTAGTAGTAGATGGTTGGTGGTAGTTGTGCTGTTGGTGGTACTGTTATTTCCAAAGGCAAAACTCACATGAGGTTGGCAGTCATGTTCTCAGTGGCCTAGTCATTAAAGCTCATATATGTCTTAATAAGTCTAATTACTTTAGTGAATTGTTCTAAGCAGGACTCATGCTTTGTTCCAGCCCCTCACTTCAGGGTATACACCTTTATAAAGGGCTACATTTCTCTGACACAGAGATGTAAGAACTGAGTTTTTGTGGGACCTTGTAGGTGGATGTCAAACATAAATGCTGAGTGAATCTTATGGAGAAATCAATTGTGTCAACCACAGATTTTCTGGGTCAGTAGGTTGGATGTAATAGAAGTAGTTACAGATGCCTAGGATGATGACTCTTGTAGTCACCAATCAAGCCAGTCAAAAACACAGTGTTTAAAAAAACAGATACCCTACAACCAAAGAGTTTAGAAGAAACGATGTGTTTTGTACGATAAATGAAATCTGTAATGCCATTGATGAAAAGCCTTCACGTTCCTCTAATATTCCTCCCCCTGCACAATTACACCCATCACATTTGGGTAACTGTGCTACGAGGTCAACTAAAGCCCATGGACTCTGATATATTAATACAACTTTACAGTTCTTCAGGTGAGGATTTTTTCTTTTAATGAAGTATTGATATCTGTGCCCCACATACCCACTTTAACCCAATGGTCATCATGCAAAAGAGGAGCTACCAGTGACAATTCAATTTGCTTTTTCAAGAATTTGCAAATGTAGTCAAAGTCGACTGGGAATGATGCATCCTTTACACAACTTTTACATTAAGGAGAAGTGTGCTCTATTGGATTACTATCGTAGAGGCAAGAACAGTAAAAACTAAAAATGACATGTTACCTAATCATTACTTTGACAATAATTGTCATGAACAGAATTTCTTTATAGATTTTGGATGTAGCCTTTGAAGCAAGAAAAGACTCAGATGCTGTGTCGGCCTGAGCTAAAAGGATTTTAAAAATTTAATCTTTAAGAGAAGCTCCTGAGATACAGGCTAAAAGAGTTTATAAAGGTCATAAAAAAATTAACTTATCTTGCTGACTGAAGCTTTTTTAATGCACTCTAAGTTACAAAGGAATTGCATCTGGAGCCTTTAGGCCAACGGTCTACTATATTTTTCTCTCATTAGTAAGGACAGCAAAAAACTGCATTGGGATTTTTACCACCGCAATCATCTCGGATTCATTAGTCTTCATGACTGAATATGAGGAGAGCGTGGAGCCTGTGGTGTAGGAATATTTTGCACTTATCTCATTTGCTCACACTGCAGGTCAGGAGACAGCCGGAATCGTGGATGGAAATGGACCTGCTACTGGGGCTAAACATGGTTAAGAGTCAGACCGACTTCCATCAGGCCTATAGGAAAGAAATAAATATAATAAAATGTCTTTAAGGCAAGGGCTATTACTTATGCAAAGGAGAGTTCATACCTCTCTTGATATGTAGCATCCAAAACAAAATGCGAGGGGCCTCTACACATGTCATTGGCATGGGATGGAGCTCATTCCTGAGAATTAGATCCAGGAGACCCAAGGGAAGGGAACTTCATCTTGTGAATGTCAGCTCCCTCAACTATAAATTAGGGATAATCAACTGGCCCTTCCTACCTCATAGGAAATTGTAAACCATAGATGATATAATATATTTGAAAACATTTTATAATGATTAAATATGTGCATTATCATCATATTGACCATGAAGACCATGATTATGCCTAAAAGATAGATGAATATAGTTACACCTTAGTTTAAATTAAGCCAGTAGACATAACAGAGCATTTTCTATAGTCGGGGGCTGCATTTTATCTTTCATCTTCTTAACATCCTCAGTGCTAGGCACACAGCAGCTGCTTACTAGTTTTTAAATGAATGGATGACAGTCATTTTATAAACAGAATAACTTTAGGAAACTCTTAAGTAAAAAAAGTCTCTTCCAAGATTAAAACAAGATTCAATTTTTAAAATCTGTCTATATGATTTACATTTAGGGGACTATAGCATAACAGATGGGAGAACAGAACGAAAATCAGACTGCCTGAGTTTGAGGCCCAAATCCACCACATTTTAGCCAATGCAAGTTACTTAACCTTTTCCCTCTTTTGTAATACAGAGGTAATAATAGTATCAACCTCCATTGTCTATGTCAGGAGTAAAGAGATCACCCATGCCAAGTGTACAGTACAGTGACTGGGTCATGGCAGGTTATTAATAAAAGTTGTGATTGATGTTGTTTTAACTTCAGCTGTGGTCCTTCTTGTTGTTGCTGCTGTTGTTATTTGATTCATCATTGTTTAAAAATGAGCTTCAACAGAGAGTTTTTCAGACAGTTCAGTGACGAAGTCAGCCAGACTGGATGTTTGACATCACACTGACACTCTCTGAGGCTCTCAAGATGAGAGGCTGGCATTCACTGCTGTCACTTGGCTCCTTAGAACTGACAAGGAAAGAGCTAATGAACACTTGTCAGGCCTGTTAAAAAAAAAATGCCCATAAGATTTTGTAACCCAGCTGCACTACTGGTTTAGGCATTTCCTCTCATGCTGAAATCTTCCGTTCACTGGAATTTTGATTGGACCGCCTCCCTCAACTTAAATGATTTTTCAAATTAAAAAACTTCCAATAAGCCAACCTTTAATGAGGAGGTCATGTGTGGGTGCCTCTCTGAAGTAAATTACATTCTTCTCATCTGTATTCACAACAGGATCCCCTAACAGCTGAGGATATTACATAGCTGGACAACAGGAAGTAATGTTTGTTAATCAGAAAATCTAGCATCATTTGCTTAGCAACTTTTTGGTTAAAGATCTTGCTAGAATTTTTATTCACTTGGCTAAACTCTGTGATTGGATTAGAGGTTCGTGGCATCCTTATTATTTATTACAGCTTCCTCCACCTGGGGATCACTCTCTTCTACCCTTTTTAATCATGATGATGACAGTTGAAAATTGACACTGTGCACTATTGTGTACTGTCAAATGCATAACAAATACCGTAATCAGGCTTAAATAGCTCAAGAACCACAACTATTTATTGCCGGTCAGAGGATAATTTCTGGAGATGGCAAGAGGAGATGTGAGGACACCGATTATGACATGCCCACCCCGCCAATGATATCACCTAATTTGGTAGAACAGTTGCTTCATTTTATACGAAACCATGTCTCTTTTACAGTAGCCATAACCTAGATCAAATAATCTAGGCAGAGGCACCAACTAGAATTAATAACCAGATTATACTAGCTGTTTTATTGGTTTAATAAATTTACAAAATCAGAAACTTGACAGACAAATTAAATGCAGCTCATTCCCTTAATAGGTTGAGGAATCTTCAGAGAAAGCAAGGGCCTTTTAGCATTTGCTTAGTGATAAACAGACTCTACAATTCCACCATCTGCTTTTCTTCTTTCTCTGATTTCTAAGAGCAAAGAAGAATTTTTCAAAATGGAGTACCTTCATTCCTTCCATAGTCACGATTTCTAGGGCTTATACGATTTTTTCCAAACTGGAGGCAACATTTTTTAAAAGGTGGTACATGTCAAATTTTAGAAAACAGGATCATAATGATCACTAAAGAATCACTTTCTGTTTCCCATTAAAGTAGATGTATTTCAAATTCAGAGGGCAGTGATAATAGGCAGCACAGTCCACGTTGCCTGACAGGTAGGATTAACTTTATCAAGAAGACTCTATTTCAAAAATGAAAAGAGTGCTTTTGCTACTCAGCACTTTTAAAGAAAATTCTTTGTGTCTGCTCTGAGCATGCCAAGGTGGGAGGGCATTTATTTCCACAGCAGGAGGCCTGTGGCAACACTCCGTCGCTGGGGACTTTGCATTTATGTGCTAAATGACCGATGCACAGTTAATCACTGGGCCTGAGAGACGGCATGGGGGGAGGCACTGGTTTTCTCTGTATGAGTATTGACAGTCTGGCTTAGAGATCAGCCTGCCTGGTGTTTCAGTCAATTAGAAGACACCTGATCCATGAAGTAGACTGACTGTACTTTCAAAATAAACTTGGATTGGACTAGATGCTGTTCTACTCCAATATGAATCTTTAAGTCATTATCAACGAGGTCAATGTACCTGCAATTATCCATTAGTTCTATTTGGGACATGCTAAACTCTGGCTCTTTGTGATGGTTTCTAAAAATATTAGTGAAATAATCAGCATAATAAATGCCAGCAACTCTGACGCTGATTTTAACCACAGCAACCATTTAGAAACATTTTATTCCTTCTCTTTCTTCCAACTCAGAATAAGTCCCTTAACTTTCCCCAAATGACTGTGTGAAATGGGGAGACTACAAGAGCAGTTGCCTGTAAACTACATTTTGAGCTCAGGTAAAAGACAGCAGCCAACCACATTGCATTCTGTTTTACAAAAACATACAGCTTTTCAAGATAAAGGAAAAAAGTGTAAAGGTTTTGTGTTTTTATTGTTACCATCTATAATTTTTCTATTCACCCAATCAAAACTTAAGAAAATTTTCCTTGACCCTCGTAGGTCCCAGGCTGGGTAGGTCTGAAAAGTAAACTTGACAAAGGCAGATAAACACCGGAAAAGCATACAAATTTATTTAATATAAGTTTTATGTCACACGGGAGCCTTTATAAGGACATAAAGACTATTTCATGGCAGGTTTGATGAAGAGTGGACAGCCTTGGAGGAATATGATAGGTTATAGAGTTTGAAGTAATTGTAGTAAACTGAAGGGAACTTAGCAAGGCACACTTGTTAGGATTCTTATTGTTGTCCCTTTGTCTTCAGAGATAAGGATGGTCTTTTCCTCCAGGTATAGGAAGGCACCTCTCATAAGAGGGTTTTATGGCTTGTTTAAGGGGAGAAGGCTGGGGCCAGTGGGCGGGGGAAGTCAGAGTGAACTTCCTGCTTCTTCCATTTTCTCAAAGTCCTTCAGCTTAAATATTCAATATGCAAAGGTATCATTATTTTGGGGCAGCCTGTCCTGAATCACATCAACCCTCTCTTGTTGCTCACCAATCTATTGTCATCTTGTAGATTCTACTTGTATAATACTCTGTCCCTTCTTGTCTATTCCCACTGCCACTCTCCTAGTTTAGGCCTTCACTACTTCTCTCCAGGGCTAACCAGCCTCCTTCATACCAGTCTTTCAGCTCTTTAGTCTACTTCATATACTATGACCACATTAATCTTCCTAAAGTATATATTAGACTATCATTTCCTTGCTCAAAAATCTTCAATGGCTCCCTATTGCTTAATTTTAAAAGTCTAAACTGCTTAGTCCAGTGTTCAGTGGCCATCCCCCATCCCATCTACCTTTTAATCTTATTTCCATTTATCTGTCTTCATTCACTCACTAGTTCAGTAACATGGAATTAGTCACTATTCATCACTCGTGGTCTCTACATGGGATTTCCCCTTTGCATATGTTCAGCCATGCCCTCTTCCTCCACCCTCACTGAATTTCCCTTTCTTGCCCCAAATTAGGTTGCATAACCAAACCCTGTCTGCTCAGTCTTCCCTAATTTCCTCCAATTGGAAACTATGTATCCTTCTTCTTATGCCACATAGAACTGTATCTGTATATCTTATGGCACTTTTACCTTGTACAACAGTTCTGTATATCTCATATGCCTTTATATATAAATTCCTTGAAAGCACAATCTAGGTCTAATTCATTTTTACATCCCCCCATAGTACCTATCACACTGACTGGCATATTGTATCCATTTAATAAATATTTATTGATGTATTCCATTCACAAATGAGTGGATGATTCCTAATTTACTATCCTTAAACCACCGTAAATTTATTTTTTCAGACACTACTTTCACCTATTCCGATCTTGAAGCATTCCAAATTTTAACAGATGTTTGTGAGCAGCTGGGAGAAATTACACTGCAGATACCAAATTATCAGCATAGCTCTCAAGCTCACATCCTCACCTGGTTATGTGTTCCAGACAGCCGTGCCTTCCTGTAAATGCCCTTGGCTTCAGGAGCAGGCTCTGCTTATAATACCACTATAGCATTCCATAATACACATGACAGGCCTTGATGCAGAGTAGAATGTGTGCAAGTTTGTGATCTATTTATGTTCTTTGGGGACTTAGGGTGGACTCACTTTGCATTTGTAAAAATACTTCTTGTCTTAGGGCCTCACTCAATTTCACATCACACTGATTTTACTTTTAGTAAGAAAAATATTACAGATACCCTGTGATAGGGAATAAATGAGTGAAGAAAATGTATAACTCAGCATATGCTGGAGGCCAGAAACAAGACCAACTGATGCATATTTAGGCTCACTTTTCCTGAATTGGATGCATGTTCTGCCTCCAAATGTACGTTACGTTGGCTATTGAACCATTTTTTAAACTTGTCTGCTCTGACCCTGTTCTTAGCATTCTCTTGGGACTGTGGCCAGAGGTAGAACATTAGTGAGTATCCATGTTTCCTAATCTCCCAATGCGTATTTTATTTAATGTCCTTTGTTTTGTTTCTTTCCACTTGATTACTCATATGTACCCCTTCCTGTACTCTATGTTGGGTGGGGTAGATGGAGAAAGAAAATAAATATGCCCATGGTTGTTGCTAGTAGACACCAGTTTATAAATAGTACTGGTTTGTGCACTGGTTTTCTGAATACAGGAAGGTCAAGAAAAACATTTTCTTTTGAAATGAAAAAAGGAGGTTAAAACAAGAGTTTTAATAACAGGCTTGACAGAGCAGTGTAATACCAACATGAATTACACTTGGTACCAGACTTTTATTGGAAGTCCTAGATTGCTTTGTTCCTGCCCCTGACATAATATTCAGAGTTGGGTTTATATTTGTCCAGAAGGGAGCTGCTTGCTACAATCCATGCAAATCCAATACGTGATTTATGCACCGTTCTACTGGAGGGTGTAACATTAAATTTAATTTTGTGAGGAAAGCCTGAGGTGTTTCAATGCCTGGGCCTGACATTGTGAACTATGCAGAAAGGTGCACAAGAATTCATTACAGTTTCCAATATGCGCAATGCAGCATTTGAATGAAACATTTGTCTCTTGTCAAAAAGGTGTAATGTCTATTCTTGGTAAAATATTTCCACCCTCACCCCGCAGGACACACCCAGCACATTTCTGGCCTTCATCAGAGATCTTGATGGAAAATGAGTGACTACACGCATTTGGTGGACTGAGGGGACATCAAAAAACCAGGTGTCTGTGAAATGATCAATTATCAGTAATATCAACCCCATTGTCTTGCCCTTGATTGTTGAAGGTTGCCACAAAAAGTTTGTATAACTATGCTCAACAACCACATGACAAATTGGAGATTTTTCATCTATAGCTGGATGCAATTTGCCAATCTTCTCGCTCATTACTGGTTTGCTTCCTTTCACATCCCTTACAGCGACTATTCAACACTTACCTACACTGTCCAGAGTATCACAACCTCATTACTAAACTCTCAGGCTCAGTAGAAATTTTGCCATTTACTATTCCAGGAGACTAAAGGGCCTCAGAAATCAACACCATTAGCATTCTTTCCACATGTTTCACACTCTTCTGATAGCATGGTTCTTCCTCCGTTGCTCACAGAAGAGTCTATACCCTTTAACAAGCAGGTAAGGCCTTTAGTAACCTGCCCTGCTCTTACCTTGCAGCCTCATCTCTTTCACATCCTGCCTACACTCTAAGCCTTCCTAGATGTACTGGGGCCATTCGGGCCTCTGCCTGGAGTCACCTTCCCCTGCTTCACCACTAGTAAAATCCACTTCTCTGTGAAGCTCTCCTCTGTCAGGAGGTATTTGATTACTCTATTCATAGCACTAGTATAAAAGCAATATTATGTTTAGTTGTCCTGGGCCTGTCTTGCTCCCCCGTTTTAAGTGCTTCTTATTTAATTTTGAATCACCCAGAGCACCTGGCACATAATTGTGTACTTAGTAGGCACTCAGTCAATACTTCTGGAGTTACAATGAATTAAATGATCACTGTGATCGCAAGAGGGAAATAAATGTTTGTGAGGCAAAGAGAATCTATAACTATATCATCTCAATTTTTCCTTCATTTTGCCAAACTAATAAAGGTGAGCCAATCACAGACCCACACTTTTGTCTTTAGAAATTATGTTTGGAGCCTAGCAGTGACATATATTAGCTATCCTTTTGAGCATTTTCCTTAATTATTATGTATGCATTTGTTCCAACCTATGAAATAAATACAGATGTTCAAAGTCTTAAACACATTTTAATTTCCCAGTTTCTTGAAAGGTTACATTTTACTCCAATTTCCTGAGGAATCTTTCCTTACAGACATCTCTCCTAAGTACTCTCTTCATCTAAATGGTCAGAAACCTTGATATTTGTGTTTTAATATTTAAATATTTAATTATACATTTAAATAATATTTAGTATTTAAATAAGTCCTTTGGACTCAACTATGTTGATACAAGTTATTTAAAAATAACTGCATCCCATTTGTGAACTATATCTAAATACTATGCCTGTCAAAATTCCACTGAAATATATTTGTTTACATTCTGTATTGCCTCTTACTATGCAATCTGAGAGACAAATGTTTAATTTTGGACTTAAAACGGAAGTGAGAACATATTAGCTTCCCATCCTTGCCTCTGTTCAACGAAACAGGTGAGAGAAAAGCAAAGCTCTTCTTTGAAATGCCAGAAAGAAGAAATAAAATTACCAAACTATGTGGCCACTGGCCAAAAGTGACAAAAGGATACTCGTGTGGTAAGCAAGTCTGTGGGTGGAAGAAACCAGGTCAAAAGCGAAAGACTTCCTGAAATGTTATATGCTTAAATACTCATTCAAAACAAAATTACCTTTATCAATTAAATATTGCCCTATCCCTTAGTTTTATTACCCACTCTGCCTCGCCAATGTGCGTGCACGTGTGCACACAGAGAGACAGACAGACACACAGACAGACACACACACACACACACCCCCCATCCTGAAACTGATTACTTCCAAGGGTTTTTAGGGTCTCTTGTCTATTGGGAGATAAGTGAAAAGCAGGTCTTAGTTACAGAAAAATGCATGAAGGAAGGGAAATTCATCTGTATTCTGAAACTTAACCGCAACAGCTAGTAGGAACAAAATCACTAGGCTAGAAATCAGAATTCTAGGACCAGCTCTGCCATGGTACAAGCTAAACATGTCAACTTAGACAAGTACTTTCACTTCCCAAGCCTGTTTCTTCATCTTATGTTGGGGACAGTTAGAGACAATATTCCCCTGTTCTAAGGAGGAAAGGTATTAGAGATAAAAAGAAAGAAAAGCTCTGGAGAGAGAATGAGCTGGTATAGCGAGGAGACTGTCTTAATGGATAAGTAAAGGAAAATAAGGTTAAGGTGGTAGTGAAGCCAGATTCTGTTAAAATATGAGCGAGAGTTAGAAGCTAAAACAAAGGGAACTGCTTTGAAAGAAAGTTTCACTCTGTTAACCCTGCTAATTAACTTCATTGTGGGCAGAGAGGTGTGGTAGGTTCTTCAACAGAAGGATGAGAAGATGAAAATAATTGGAATACTAGCTGTAAAGATGAATTGCTAGGCAGCAAGTTCAGAGAAATCAAATATTTTACATAACGCAAATCTTTTAAACTAAACTTGGGTGGTGGCAAAGAATAATTACAGAGTATTAAAGGGGACAAGCTCCCTTCAGACTCAAGTCATCCCTTATAACTTGGTTGCTGCCATAGATTTTCTTGAGAACTTGAGTTACTATGCAATTAAATGTACCTATCATGTGAATTTAGACCCAATCCAGTCACCTGTGTATCTAGAGTTAGAATGATGTGTAGATGGTGTAGCCCTTTTTAAAAAAATATCACTAATGGCATAAATCCAGCTTTCACTTAAACTAGAATTAGATCAGTCTCAGAAATAAATATTGTATACATTTGCTTAAACCCATGAAATTATTACCTTTGTTGATTTGCACACTTCTATCATGCACTTAATGACCATTAGACAAAAGAGTGAAACTACTACTTAATTTTTTTGTGTTTTTCATGTGCCAGGCATGGTTTAGGCAGTTTACATGCACTTTCTCATTTAATCATTACAAAATCTCTATGATGGGGGCTTCCCTGGTGGCGCAGTGATTGAGAGTCCGCCTGCCAATGCAGGGGACACGGGTTCATGCCCCAGTCTGGGAGGATCCCACATGCCGCGGAGCGGCTGGGCCGCCCGTGGGCCCGTGGGCCATGGCCGCTGAGCCTGCGCGTCCGGAGCCTGTGTTCCGCAACGCGAGAGGCCACAATAACGGGAGGCCACAACAGGGAGAGGCCCGCGTACCGCAAAAAAAAAAAAAAAAAAATCTCTATGAGACAGGTACTATTATTATCCCCACTTCACAGATGAGTATATTCTGTACAGAGAGACTCAGTAACTTGCCCACATTTGAACCACCAATCAGTGACAGACCTGGGAATCCAATGCTGGGGATTGGGTACAGAGTCATTTCTTGCTTCTAAACACACTGCCGCCCACCTGAAAGGGTTGGACTCCAGGGGCAGCTAATGTTTTCTCTCCATACCTACTCCACTCTCAATGAGAATAATTGCTGATAGCTCAGGTCACTTTGAGACCAAGAACCATATAGAGGGTGACGATTTTTGTTACCCTTGTAGCAGAATGCTCTATTGTTCACACCAGAACTCAAATTGATCAGTGCTTCAACTAAAGACCCGTTCTCAACAGCATACCAGGGGTGGGATGGTGCCAATGGTCCACCCCAGTCAATAACAAATAGTCTTCCCAGAAAACTCTTTTGTTGATCTGTATTTAAAACAATTTCTGCAGATGGTGTTGAGCTTTAATAATACATATGTTTCAAAGAATTTCATTTGTATTGTGCAATATTTCTTATCCATTGATAAACATTATATTCTACATGGAAGCTAATTCAGAGAACTCCAATTATACAGTCAGGTCAAGTTTGCTGTGGCCACAGTTTGTGTCTTTACCCCTGTGATATTACATATCCCAGTCTTGAAACAGGAGATTATAAATAAACAATAATAACACTGTGATTATAGAGGGAAAGAAATAGAACTTGAGTTAGTTTAATTATGTAATTCATTCCAAAACAATGGATTAAATCATGGTCATGTTTACTAACATCCAGACAATTTATGATTTTTGCAGAAGATAAAAACTTCAGAAGTTTCTACAGAATATAATTGAAAGTTATGATAAACTTTTGCTGACGACATTTTAGTGAAAATTTTTAGACTGCAGAGACATTTGCAAGCTTCTAAAATTGATCTTGAAGGAATGACAATATGGACAGTATTGAAATTTCTGGAATATTACTGTGAAAGGTATTATTTAGGAATTTCTGATAAATGTATTATGTTTAAGTTTTTTCTATTTTGAATATTTGTTTCTTCATGTGAAAGAAACATTTCAAATGTCAAATTAATAAAAAATTTTCTTCAATAAACTATGAGCAAAGACGGATTGACATATCTAACAATATTGTATACTAAACATTAACATGCAAAGGTGATCAATTTTAACAATTTCATTGACAAATATGCAGAAGTTAAGGCTTAAAAACCTACAGAAACTGTAATGCTACTATTTAGTACTATGACATACACATTTTTCTTTTTTCAAAAAATGTTAACATAATTAACATATTTTAATCCATAGCTTTTTTCTTTTTGTACTATAATATTTATTTAATTTTTAAATTTTTTACTGGCATGATTATATATATCAAGTTCAATTTTTTAAATGTCAATATCTACATTTCTTTTCTGGTTCATTATTTTTTGTTTCATTTCACAGTTATTACTGAAAATACCTTTGTCACATAGGGCAGGGTTATTAAAAAATTATTCTCTCTGGATATCAAATGTGATAGGTATTACAGAGCCTATCTGAGCATTGAATGTGGAAACGAAGACTCACACCCAGACAGACTGCCACCCTGTACTTGGGTCTTATGTATTTCTGTACTTCCAAGATGCTACCTAAAAAATTCCTGATCACCTTGCTACAATGCACCCTAGGATATTAACACAGAGGAAAATTTGGGGCCTAGTGGGTCAGACATTTAATGAAGATGAGGTAGAGATATCGTTTGGATTGAGCCTATTACTGCACTCAAGAATACATGTGTGGGGAATTTCCTGGTGGCCCAGTGGTAAAGAATCCACCTTCCAATGCAGGGGACGCAGGTTCGATCCCTGGTCGGGGAACTAAGATCCCATATATCACTGGGCAACTAAGCCCACATGTGGCAAACTACAGAGCCCACACGCCTTAGAGCCCATGCGCCAAAACTAGAGAGAGAAACCTGCACACCACAACTAGAGAGAAGCTTGGCGCCACAAGGAAAGATCCTGCATGCCTCAGTGAAGACCCTGCATGCCGCAATTAAGAACCAACTCAGCCAAAAAAGAAAATACATGTGTGCACAGCCACTATGGAGAACAATATGGCAGTTCCTTAAAAACTGTAATAGAACTACCATATGACCCAGCAATCCTACTCCTAGGCATATACCCGGAGAGAACCATAATTCAAAATGATACATGCACCCCAATATTCATTGCAGCACTATTTACAATAGCCAGGACATGAAAGCAACTTAAATGTCCATCAACAGAGAAATGGATAAAGATGTGGTACATATATACGATATATAAAAAAAGAACAAAATAATGCCATCTGCAGCAACATGGATGGATCTAGATATTGTCATACTGAGCGAAGTATGTCAGACACAGAAAGACAAATATATGATATCACTTATATGTGGAATCTAAAAAAAAAGGGTACAAATGAACTTATTTACAAAACAGAAATAGAGTCACGGGCATAGAAAATAAACTTATGGTTACCAGGGGATCGTGGGGGAGGGATAAATTGGGAGATTGGGATTGACATATACACACTACTATATATAAAATAGATAACTAATAAGAACCTGCTGTATAGCACAGGAAACTCTACTCAATACTCTGTAATGGCCTGTATGGTAAAGGAATCTAAAAAAAAAAAGAGTGGAGATATGTATATGTATAACTGATTCACTTTTCTGTACACATGAAACTAGCACAGTATGGTAAATCAACTATACTCCAATAAAAATTCAAAAAAGAAAGAATACATGTGTGTTGCCAATAAATAAATAAATAAGAATACATGTGTGTTATTGTATCTGGACCTTTGGCCCTGAAACCACAGAAGCTTTTCTCTTAAACATATAAGGACTAAGAGCCCAGGCTTCAGTGAAAGTGGGCTCTCCTTGCACTTGCTCTCTTTAGTGCATTAATATACATGACTTGTCTCCTGAAAGTTGTGGTAGCCTAATAGCTCATGTCTTAATTGAAACCCAGAACTTCTATTGAGAGGTGGCACATCCTGGGACACAGGAAACCAGCTCTGCTCAAAGCCTTAGAAAAAGATCTTTCCCTTTCTCTTCCTTTTGTTTCTTTTTCCTGGGGTCTCTAACTTTGGATTGGCTAGAGGATGGTGAGGGGGTACATTATAATCATTAAGGGAGATTTTACCTCCTAAACATGTCAGGTCATCTAGGGACAGACATGCGCTGAAATTTGAAACATTCCTTTGATTGAAAACAATTGATTTAATGCATTATTTTTCAAGCTTTCTGGAATCCTAAGGAAATAAATAGAAAAAAATTTTTAAATAAAGTATTATTTTTCTAACTATAGGATGTGACCAATTCATGGGAGCTAAAATTAAAATTTTTAATTGGTATAAGTAGCAATTAAAAATAAAATTGAACAGAATTTTAAAAATCACAATGCCTCACTCACAATATTAGAAAATATTATTTTGGAAAGTTGGGGAAATTTTTGCCTCAGGGGTGTGTGTGTATGTGTGTGTGTGTGTGTGTGTGTGTGTGTGTGTGTGTGTTAGGTGGCAATATAAAATATATTTCTAACTTGGGAGCATGGTCAAAAATGTCTGCAAGTCATGAACATGAAGGACCAAGACTAGAGGGTAGGCTTGGGGAATGGCTGAGAAAACCACCTCTCCTGCTTTCTTCGAAGACTCTGAGCTTTCCTGTCTTTGCAAATGAGACCCTATAGCTCCACATGGTTCCAACCAGGTTTCCAAGGCCCTGTCCTTTGTCCTCTCTCTCAGAAACTTAAGAGGATGGAAAGGGACTGATGGAGAAAGATTTCTGGTCATGCTAAGCACATCCAACACCAAAAACAAAAATCAGCCTTTGTTCTAAAGCTATTAATGAGGAAGTTGGCCATTATATTATTCCCTGCTCTCTCACTGACCGTCCAACATGAAGAATTTTTTTTAGAAATTAGATGTAAGAAAACCCTCATCTCTTCCATAAATTGGTAGGTGTTCTCCCCTTTGCCCATGACTGCTGGAAAACTCAAGGCTTCTGTTGAGTTTGACACTTGTCATTGTGATGTGGTTCAGTGTCATTCTTTCCTTAGTCCTGGTTTTCTTTCATGTGTTGCACTGTGTTTACTCCATTCTAGACGCCCAGACTTCTTCTGAAAAGAGGAAAGATGTGTAGGGAAAATATAAATATTGCTCTATAACTTATTGCAGTAAGTTTTTCTACAGCTGGAACTGGGTCTTTCCTCTCTACACTCCTAACGCTTGGCTAGCAGAGTGTGGTGACTAAGTGACAACACAATTCCATATTATTGACATAAAAAATGCAGGTAAAAGCAAGCAAAAGAAAGAAAGCAATCTTAATTTTAATACAGACTTTTAATGCCTACTTACCTGTAAGTAAGTCTTTTCTTTTTTTCTGTTCTTTTTTCTTTATTCACTTCTAAATCCATATAATGTTGGTGACTACTTGCTCTATCCACACATCATGCAAATTGCAGAGACATGCTCTTGCCTGGGAAAAAGGGGATGGAACTGGTAGAGGAAAAGCAAGGTAGCCAAAGAATTATAAGTTGACACATTAGAAAGTTGAATCATGAAAATTTACCATGGACCGAAAAAGAGGGATAAATAGCACTCTCTGTCTCCTTCCCTGACTGATTTTTCTCAACAGCACTTATAATCTTCTCATATACTATATCACTTATTTATTCATTTTATTTTTGTCTTTTACCCCTTTTATTAGGGGGAAAAGATCCATGAGAGCAGGGATTTTTCTCCACCACTATATCCCCAGTACCTTGCACATAGTAGGTAGTCAATTAGCTCCAGGATCCACACTTTTAACCAATATTCCATTCTACTCCTTGAAACTATTAGTAGTTTCTACTACCTCATCTTCCACCAGCCCCACCATAGATAAACTGCTTATCTGTTAGGAATGAATATGTCTAACATGAAAAAAGGGGTGCAGAGGATTTGCTTTAGGTTGAAAAAATCCTAGATTGACTTTCATGTTTCTTCTAAACTTTTCTCATTTTCCAGCTAGTCCCCCAACACCCACAGGGAGGCTGTGGTGTTCTTCAGACCTATGGTATCCAGTGACCATGAGACCAGATATTGTGCAGTGCACTGGGTCTCCCTGCAATCTTGTGTGCACAGCAACAGCTGCAAACACAAACATAGCTGTCAGCCTGAATTGACTATTTCCCCATTTCTCCTCTTCCTCATTCCACCTATAAACAAACTGCTGAGATAAAAAAAAAAATGCCTTAAATGTACTAGCATAAAAGTCACACAATCAGTTGGGACCCCGGTCTCCTTTCCTTTGTGTTTCATCAAAAAGAACTGGGAGGGAGGGAGAGGGGGAAGATGGCAGAAGAGTAAGACGCAGAGATCACCTTCCTCCCCACAAATACATCAGAAATACATCTACACGTGGAACAACTCCTACAGAACACCTACTGAATGCTGGCAGAAGACCTCAGACCTCCCAAAAGGCAAGAAACTCCCCACGTACCTGGGTAGGGCAAAAGAAAACAGAATAAACAGAGACAAAAGAATAGGGACAGGACCTGCACCAGTGGGAGGGAGCCGTGAAAGAGACAAGGTTTCCACACACTAGAAGCCCCTTCGCGGGTGGAGACTGCGGGTGGCAGAGAGGGGGAACTTCAGGGCCACGGAGGAGAGCACAGCAACAGGGGTGCGGACGGTAAAGTGGAGAGAGATTCCCACACAGAGGATCGGTGCCGACTGGCACTCACCAGCGCGAGAGGCTTGTCTGCTCACCTGCCGGGGCAGGTGGGGCTGGGAGCTGAGGCTCGGGCTTCGGAGGTCGGATACCAGGGAGAGGACTGGCGGTGTGAACATAGCCTGAAGGGGTTAGTGTGCCACAGCTAGCCCAGAGGGAGTCCAGGAAAAAGTCTGGACCTGCCAAAGCAGCAAGAGACTTTTTCTTCCCTCTTTGTTTCCTGCTGCGTGAGGAGAGGGGATTAAGAGCACTGCTTAAAGGAGCTCCAGAGACAGGCACGAGCTGCAGCTATCAGCGCGGACCCCAGAGATGGGCATGAGACACTAAGGCTGCTGCTGCCGCCACCAAGAAGCCTGTGTGTGAGCACAGATCACTCTCCACACCTCACTTCATGGGAGTCTGTGCAGCCCGCCGCTGCCAGGGTCCTGGGATCCAGGGACAACTTCCCCGGGATAATGCACAGTGCGCCTCAGGCTGGTGCAACGTCACCCCGGCCTCTGCCGCTGCAGGCTCGCCCCGCATCCGTACACTGCACTCCCCACGGGCCTCAGTGAACCAGAGGCCCCGAATCAGCGGCTCCTTTAACCCCGTCCTGTCTGAGCAAAGAACAGATGCCCTCCTGTGACCTACATGCAGAGGCGGGGCCAAATCCAAAGATGAGCCCCAGGAGCTGTGCGAACAAAGAAGAGAAAGGGAAATTTCTCCAAGCAGCATCAGAAGCAGTGGATTAAAGTTCCACAATCAACTTGATGTACCCTACATCTGTGGAATGCATGAATAGACAATGAATAATCCCAAATTGAGGAGGTGGACTTTGAGAGCAAGATTTATTATTTCTTCCCCTTTTCCTCGTTTTGTAAGTGTGTATGTGTATGCTTTTGTGTGAGAATTTGTCTGTATAGCTTTGTTTTAACCATTTGTCCTAGGGTTCTGTCCGTCCGTTTTTCTTTGTTGTTGTTTTATTTTTTACTTAAAAAATTTTTTTTCTTAATACTTATTTTTTATTTTAATAACTTAATTTTATTTTATCATACCATATTGTATTTTATTATATCCTCTTTCTACTTTTTCTCTCTTTCATTCTGAGCCGTGTGGATGAAAGGCTCTTGATGCTGCAGCCAGGGGTCAGTGCTGTGTCCCTGAGGTTGGAGAGCCAACTTCAGGACACTGCTCCACAAGAGACCTCCCAGCTCCACATAATATCAAATGGCGAAAATATCCCAGAGATCGCCATCTCAACACCAACACCCAGCTTCACTCAATGACCAGCAAGCTACAGTGCTGGACACCCTATGCAAAACAACTAGCAAGACAGGAACACAACCCCACCGATTAGCAGAGAGGCTGCCTAAAATCATAATAAGGCCACAGACACCCCAAAACACACCACCAGATGTGGACTTGCCCACCAGAAAAACAAGAGCCAGCCTCATCCACCAGAACACAGGCACTAGTACCCTCCACCAGGAAGCCTACACAACACACTGAACCAACTTTAGCCACTGGGGAAAGACACAATGAACAATGGGAACTATGAACCTGCAGCCTGCACAAAGGAGACCCCAAACACAGTAAGATAAACAAAATTAGAAGACAGAAAATAAACAGTAGATGAAGGAGCAAGATAAAAACTCACCAGACCTAACAAATGAAGAGGAAATAGGCAGTCTACCTGAAAAGGAATTCAGAAAAATGATAGTAAAGATGATCCAAAATCTTGGAAATAGAATAGAGAAAATGCAAGAAACATTTAACAAGGACCTAGAACTAAAGAGGAAACAAGCAATGATGAACAACACAATAAATGAAATTAAAAGTACTCTAGAAGGGATCAATAACAGAATAACTGAGGCAGAAGAATAGATAGGTGACCTGGAAGACAAAATAGTGGAAATAACTACTGCAGAGCAGAATAAAGAAAAAAGAATGAGAAGAACTGAGGACAGTCTCAGAGACCTGTGGGACAACATGAAACTCAGTAACATTCCAATTATAGGGGTCCCAAAAGAAGAAGAGAAAAAGAAAGGGACTGAGAAAATATTTGAAGAGATTATAGTTGAAAACTCCCCTAATATGGGAAAGGAAATAGTTAATCAAGTCCAGGAAGCACAGAGAGTCCCATACAGGATAAATCCAAGGAGAAACATGCCAAGACACATATTAATCAAACCGTCAAAAATGAAATACAAAGAAAGCATATTAAAAGCAGCAAGGAAAAACAACAAATAACACACAAGGGAAACCCCGTAAGGTTAATAGCTGATCTATCAGCAGAAACCCTGCAAGCCAGAAGGGACTGGCAGGACATATTTAAAGTGATAAAGGAGAAAAACCTACAACCAAGACTACTCTACCCAGCAAGGATCTCATTCAGATTTGATGGAGAAATTAAAACCTTTACAGACAAGCAAAAGCTGAGAGAGTTCAGCACCACCAAACCAGCTTTACAACAAATGCTAAAGGAACTTCTCTAGGCAAGAAACACAAGAAAAGGAAAATACCTACAATAACAAACCCAAAACAATTAAGAAAATGGGAATAAGAACATACATGTCGATAATTACCTTAAATGTAAATGGAATAAATGCTCCCACCAAAAGACACAGACTGGCTGAATGGATACACAAATAAGACATGTATACATGCTGTCTACAAGAGACCCACTTCAGACCTAGGGACAC
Organism: Aethalodelphis obliquidens; assembly: GCF_003676395.1. NCBI lineage: Eukaryota > Metazoa > Chordata > Mammalia > Artiodactyla > Delphinidae > Aethalodelphis > Aethalodelphis obliquidens. The sequence goes on along the minus strand of NW_020838003.1, from coordinate 11,345,847 downwards.
ATACAGACTGAAAGTGAGGGGATGGAAAAAGATATTCCATGCAAATGGAAACCAAAAGAAAGCAGGAGTAGCAATTCTCATATCCAACAAAATAGACTTTAAAATAAAGACTATTACAAGAAAGAAAGAAGGACACTACATAATGATCAAGGGATCAATCCAAGAAGAAGATATAACAATTGTAAATATTTATGCACCCAACATAGGAGCACATCAATACATAAGGCAAATACTAACAGCCATAAAAGGGGATATCGACAGTCACACAATCATAGTAGGGGACATTAACACCCCCTTTCACCAATGGACAGATCATCCAAAATGAAAATAAATAAGGAAACACAAGCTTTAAATGATACATTAAACAAGTAGAACTTAATTGATATTTACAGGACATTCCATCGAAAAACAACAGAATACACATTTTTCTCAAGTGCTCATGGAATATTCTCCAGGATAGATAATATCTTGGGTCACAAATCAAGCCTTGGTAAATTTAAGAAAATTGATATTGTATCAAGTATCTTTTCTGACAACAACACTATGAGATTACATATCAATTACAGGAAAAGATCAGCAAATAATACAAACACATTGAGACTAAACAATACACTACTTAACAACGAAGTGATCACTGAAGAAATCAAAGAGGAAATCAAAAAATACCTAGAAACAAATGACAATGGAGATAAGACGACCCAAAATCTATGGGATGCAGCAAAAGCAGTTCTAAGAGGGAAGTTCATAGCAATACAATCCTACCTTAAAAAACAGGAAACATCTCTAATAAACAACCTAACCTTGCACCTAAAGCAATTAGAGAAAGAAGAACAAAAAAAACCCAATGTTAGCAGAAGAAAGAAATCATAAAGATCAGATCAGAAATAAATGAAAATGAAATGAAGGAAACGATAGCAAAGGTCAATAAAAGTAAAACCCAGTTCTTTGAGAAGATAAACAAAATTGATAAACCATTAGCCAGACTCATCAAGAAAAAAAAGGGAGAAGACTCAAATCAATAGAATTAGAAATGAAAAAAGAGAAGTAACAACTAACACTGCAGAAATACAAAAGATCATGAGAGATTACTACAAGCAAGTCTATGCCAATAAAATAGACAACCTGGAAGAAATGGACAAATTCTTAGAAATGCACAACCTGCTAAGACTGAATCAGGAAGAAATAGAAAATATGAACAGACCAATCACAAGCACTGAAATTAAAACTGTGATTAAAAATCTTCCAACAAACAAAAGTCCAGGACCAGATGGCTTCACAGGCGAATTTTATCAAACATTTAGAAAAGAGCTAACACCTATCGTTCTGAAACTCTTCCAAAATATAGCAGAGGGAGGAACACTCCCAAAATCATTTCATGAGGTCACCATCACCCTGATCCCAAAACAGACAAGCATGTCACAAAGAAAGAAAACTACAGGCCAATATCACTGATGAACATAGATGCAAAAATCCTCAACAAAATACTAGCAAACAGAATCCAACAGCACATTAAAAGGATCATACACCATGGTCAAGTGGGGTTTATTCCAGGAATGCAAGGATTCTTCAACATAGGCAAATCAATCAACCTGATACACCATAGTAACATATTGAAGGAGAAAAACCATATGATCATCTCAATAGATGCAGAGAAAGCTTTCGACAAAATTCAACACCCATTTAAGATAAAAACCCTCCAGAAAGTAGGCATAGAGGGAACTTTCCTCAACATAATAAAGGCCATATATGACAAACCAACAGCCAATATTGTCCTCAATGGTGAAAAACTGAAAGCATTTCCACTAAGATCAGGAACAAAACAAGGTTGCCCACTCTCACCACTCTTATTCAACATAGTTTTGGAAGTTTTAGCCACAGCGATCAGAGATGAAAAGGAAATAAAAGGAATCCAATTCTGAAAAGAAGAAGTAAAGCTGTCACTGTTTGCAGATGACATGATACTACACATAGAGAATCCTAAAGATGCTACCAGAAAACTACTAGAGCTAATCAATGAATTTGGTAAAGTAGCAGGATACAAAATTAATGCACAAAATCTCTTGCACTCCTATACACTAATGATGAAAAATCTGCAAGTGAAATTAAGAAAACACTCCCATTTACCATTGCAACAAAAAGAATAAAATATCTAGAAATAAATGTACCTAAGGAGACAAAAGACCTGTATGCAGAAAATTATGACACTGATAAAGATGTTACAAATAGATGGAGAGATATACCATGTTCTTGGATTGGAAGAATCAACATTGTGAAAATGACTCTACTACCCAAAGAAATCTACAGATTCAACACATCCCTATCAAACTACAAATGGCATTTTTCACAGAACTAGAACAAAAAATTTCACAATTTGTATGGAAACACAAAAACACCGAATAGCCAAAGCAATCTTGAGAAAGTAAAACGGAGCTGGAGGAATCAGGCTCCCTGGCTTCAGACTATATTACAAAGCTACAGTAATCAAGACAGTATGGTACTGGCACAGGAACAGAAATATACATCAATGGAACAGGATAGAAAGCCCAGAGATAAACCCACTCACATATGGTCACCTTATCTTTGATAAAGGATGCAGGAATGTACAGTGGAGAAAGGACAGCCTCTTCAATAAGTGGTGCTGGGAAAACTGGACAGGTACATGTAAAAGTATGAGCTTAGAACAGTCCCTAACACCATACACGAAAATAAACTCAAAATGGATTAAAGACCTAAATGTAAGACCAGAAACTCTCAAACTCTTAGAGGAAAACATAGGCAGAACACTCTATGACATAAATCACAGCAAGATCCTTTTTGATCCACCTCCTAGAAAAATGGAAATAAAAACAAAAATAAACAAATGGGACCTAATGAAACTTCAAAGCTTTTGCACAGCAAAGGAAACCATAAACAAGACCAAAAGACAACCCTCAGAATGGGAGAAGATATTCGCAAATGAAGCAACTGACAAAGGATTAATCAAAATTTACAAGTAGCTCATGCAGCTCAATAACAAAAAAATAAACAACCCAATCCAAAAATGGGCAGAAGACCTAAATAGACATTTTTCCAAAGAAGATATGCAGATTGCCAACAAACACATGAAAGAATGCTCAACATTGGGCTTCGCTGGTGGCGCAGTGGTTGAGAGTCCACCTGCCGATGCAGGGGACACGGGTTTGTGCCCCGGGTCCGGGAGGATCCCACATGCCTTGGAGCAGCTGGGCCCATGAGCCATGACCGCTGAGCTTGCGCATCCAGAGCCTTTGCTCTGCAACGGGAGAGGACACAACAGTGTGACGCCCGCATACCGCAAAAAAAAAAAAAAAAAAAAGAATGCTCGACGTCATTAATCATTAGAGAAATTCAAATCAAAACTACAATGAGATATCATCTCACACAGGTCAGAATGGCTATCATGAAAAAATCTAGAAATAATAAATGCTGGAGAGTGTGTGGAGAAAAGGGAACACTCTTGCACTGCTGGTGGGAATATGAATTGGTAATGCCATTATGGAGAACAGTATGGAGGTTCCTTAAAAAACTACAAATAGAACTACCATATGACCCAGCAATCCCAGTACTGGGCATATACCCTGAGAAAACCACATTTCAAAAAGAGTCCTGTACCAAAATATTCATTGCAGCTCTATTTACTATAGCCAGAACATGGAAGCAACCTAAGTGTCCATCATTGGATGAATGGCTAAAGAAGATGTGGCACATATATACAATGGAATATTACTCAGCCATAAAAACAAACGAAATTGAGTTTTTTGTAGTGAAGTGGATGGACCTAGAGTCTGTCATATAGAGTGAAGTAAGTCAGAAAAAGAAAGACAAATACTGTATGCTAACACATATATATTGAATGTAAGAAAAAAAAATGTCATGAAGAACCTAGGGATGAGACGGGAATAAAGACACAGACCTACTAGAGAATGGACTTGAGGATATGGGGAGGGGGAAGGGTAAGCTGTGAGAAAGTGAGAGAGTGGCATGGACTTATATACACTACCAAATGTAAAATAGATAGCTAGTGGGAAGCAGCTGCATAGCACAGGGAGATCAACTCGGTGCTTTGTGACCACCTGGGGGGGGGATTGGGAGGGTGAGAGGGAGGGAGATGTAAGAGGGAAGAGATATGGGAACATATATATATGTATAACTGATTCACTTTGCTATAAAGCAGAAACTAACACACCATTGTAAAGCAATTATACTCCAATAAAGATGTAAGTAATAAATTAAAAACATAAAAAATAAAAGAACTGGGATGCAGAGATAAATAAATGTTTGGTTCATTTTAGAAATCCTGATCACTGAGAAAGCACCAGAGCAAAGGGCAAACCCTACCAGATTTTACATCAGAAAATCTAGGTTCTAGACATACTTTGGTTATTGCTGTGAGTTTGGGTTAATCAAATTCTTTCTGGGACTCAGCTTTCTGATCTGCAAAATGTGGATGATAATTTTAATGCCTTCAGATGGTTGCTATGAAGGTAAAATTAAACAGCATGTTGTAGAAACATAAGGAATGTTATAAATATAAAATAATATAATGTGTTACCCTTCCCTGAAATTACAAAATATATAAAAAGAGATAATTCAGAAGATTACAAGTATGTAGAAAAGGCAGGACAAAAATGACAGGTGGATATCCAAAAGCATGTTTGTAAGACATCAAAATAATTTTCTACCTTTCTGAGTTTTCTAGATAGGGTATTTAACAGCACTGTTAGGTATATATTTTTGCCCCATTTTAGGGAACATAAAAATGAGGTTTAGAGATCATTAATTCTCTTATTCCACATATATTTGTTGAATACCTCCAGTTCAGGCCCTGAAAGTTAAGTTACTTTCCCAAGGCCACTCTACAACCAGGCAGCAAAATCAAGATTCATACCCACTTTGGGTCTGTCTGAGCCCAAGGCCCATTTTAACAGAAATGAAACTGTAAGGAACATTAAAGTTCATACATTCCCAGCCCTCTATTCCAAGCAGGACTAAATACCATGGAAGAATCTTTTCATGAATAACTAAGGTGAGGGAATTAACAGGCTGCTGATAATATTTCCAGATGACATAACCAGTATTAGATGACAAAGTAGAACTCATTAATTTAGCTTAACAATTATTTACTGCTCACCAAGGATGAGCCACATAATATGCTAGGTGATAAAAACATGAGTCGAGTCTGTCCCTGCCCCAAAGAAACTCAAAAGCTAATAGGGGAAACAGACATAGAAGGGGACAAAGGCATTGAAGGACAGCTGGAGGTCATCCTTTACAAACTTGTCTCTCAGCACATGAGAGACAGCCCCTGGGTATAACCCTATTGTGTTGTTGTATTTAATGTGAGTGTGGAGGGCCAGGGAGACACTGGTGTTTCTGTTAGCTGAAGCATGTAAATTTTGTGTGTACCCCAAAGGTATATTATGTGAGGACTGGGTGAAACTCAAGTTGTATTTAAAATAATCAATCTTTGGCTGTGTATTCTAACATTTGATCAGCACTTTACCATTCCCAAAATACTTTCTCAAACACATATCCCTTCCAACTAAAAATTCTATAACTTACCAAAAAGGCTTGATAACTTCCCATTCAGACAGTTAAGAGACAGAAATTCTGTTCTTTTTTCACTTTTCTTCTCCCTACAAAAACAACCCTCAAGATTGTCAGTATCGAGAGTTTCATGTTAAATTCATTTCCAGTGGAGGTGGGGGATCTAGGGGAGAAAATACATGCCCCCCTTCTTTAATATTCTGAAATATATATAGCAGGTATCTCAGAAAAATGAGTCACATTTCCATATGAAGATTCAGGTTTATCAGTAAACGTGATGAATGCTAAATTCTCTTTCCCAAGCATAATTGCCATACAGGAGCTTTTCTCTCTCCCCTGTTCTCAATTCCTTATTACTATGCACACAGCAGCTAGCATACTGCAGAACAGGAAGGCATATTTAATCTCTGAAGTTTAAAGTTTGTTAAAATGCACGTAACTGTACATATTAAAAATCTTAAGTTCTTCTGTCTCCCAAATGCATAGGGGAACTAGGCTTGAAATTAAAGATGAAAAAGGAAAGCACAGTAAATTGTTCTGTTTCTCTCTCTGCCATACGTTCATCAGGATAAAACTGCAAGACAAATTCAATGAAATAAAATGAGTTTTTATAACTCAATGGGAGTTCTAGAAGAGCACCTGAACACAAAATTTCCATGGACATTTGGAAAGGCTTAGTATCTCAGCCCCAAAGCACTGATGTGGGTTCTATAAATATTAATGAAGAGTAACCACACCAAGGCGCAAATTGTTCTCTAACTTTCATTTCCCCCTTCCTTTTTTTTTTTTTCCAAAATGGTCCTTTCAATGCCTCCTGAACAATTCAAGCAAATGTCTCATTTGTGTCCTGAACTTGGAATTATATTTGCTAACTTAATTTCATATGGGAGGCTTTAGAATTGGAGTTGCCTAAGAAGTCACTGATTTCTTCAGTGGATACTTCCATGCCTGGGCTGGAGTGAATTGATCCAGGCATAGAAAGAATAGCTACTGAAGATTTTGTCTCAAAGCAAATGTTAGACACTGATGGGTGTCAAAGGTGGGTACATGAACAGCAGAAACTTGTTCAGAAAAGGGGACCACAGTGAGAAAAAGGGAATGAACACTTATGGAGTGTCTGCATGGGGTCTGGTGCTTTGCTGCATAATATCATTCAATTCTTACAACAGCTTCTTGAGGTTGTAAGGAGCCCTTTACAAAGTAGTCAGTTCAATCAACAAATATTTTTTGAGCATCTATTACATACAATGCATTGTTTATAAGTAAACTAGACTATAAGGTCCCCTACATTATGGAGCTTCATTGGATGATATAATTTTGAAGGGCTTTAAATCTATAAAGCATTCATGCATATATATTAATAAAGGGCTACCAAATTAGTAACTAGATACACCTAATAGCCTGATACACATTCAATATTTTTGAAGTGCTTTGCCAACTATAAAGCAAATATGAGCTTCACTTATAGGATATTATTAATATATTAGAATGTTCCTGATCTGGAAAGTGGGGATAAGAATACCTACTCTGTCTTCGGGGTTACAGGAGATAGCATATATACATTTATGAGCTCAACAAATATTATTTGCCCTCTATTTCACTTCCTTTCCCTGAAATTTATTCAAACACAACTTACCACTAAATAAAATGCAATATAAATAGCATTTATATTGGCTTCCCATGACGGGAGAGTAATAAATTTCTAAAGTAATGAAAAGTTATCTTTTTAAGGGACCTTTTCCATAGGTAATTCCATTGCCTGACATCCAAGGACAGCATTAGAGAGAAGCTTTATTGAATCTAAAAAATTACTTTATGCATCTATACCATTCTATAATCTGTAAAAAAATATATGAATTTACAGTCCAGCTTTATTGCAGCAAACTTTTATGAAAGTCTTCTCCACATTCTTCTTCTAGTATATCTAAAACTTATAGCTTTGAGAAAGACATAAGAAAGAAAAAGCAATATTTCATAAAACACCAAAAAGAGTCATTGATGATACCATAAATAAATATTTAGTAATAAACCTATGCTGAACTTATTAATGTATATGGGGTTTTCATTTTTCATTCTCTTGCTCATTTCTGCCAATTTTCTCAAAGATAGTACAGGATTTGGACCAATATATTATTAAAAATCTCCAGGTTAAAGACAAAAGGTAAAAGTCATTACCTTTGTCTAGGATTTGGACTTAGGATTCTCTCACCAGTTAAAAAGATGCTGGGAGCACTGTTCCTTCACCAGTTTGGCTACTCTCCCAGCAGTCTTCAGTGAAGGTTGAATATTTACCAGTATTTTTTTCTTCTTCCTGGCTAACTTTGTCAAAGAAAATTCCAAAAGAGAAGCCATCTCAAAATAATTCCCTTAGCATAAATCAACAAACCCACGGGATCCTATTATCCAAGCAACTGTTTTCCAAATTTCCCTGAAGTCCAAAGACAAGCCTGTGGGGTGTTTTAGTCTTTATTTTAAAAGCCAACATGGAGCACTATTTCTTCTTGCAATAAGTACCCACAGTAGAGATGATCCAAAAAAGGTCTTTATCCTGATTTCCAAAATCTTTTCAACATTCAGTTTCAAAGATGAAGTATAATTACACATAATTACCTATGTTTTGGGATGATATTTCCCAGGAGAGTATAGAAAACAATCTTGACATAGTCCTGTGACCTTATATATATGATTGCTCCTCTCTCTGCCTGTTCTTCAACTATAGCATGAGAGAACCATTGGATCATTGGTTCTCCACAGGAGACAATCCCTACCTCCACCTCACACCCCCATACTCCCTGCCTTTGGACATTTGGGGAAGTCTAGAGACTTTTTTGGTTGTAACAACTGGGGGGTGCTACTGACATCTTGTGGGTAGAGGTCAGAGATGCTTCTAAACATCCTACAATGCACAGGACAAACACCACAACAAAGAATCATCTGGCACAAAAGCCAATAGTGGCAGGTGAGAAACTGTATGTTAGATGATCTGTAAAGATGATTTCAACTTTGAATTTTACAAATTTAATAGGTCTATTATTCATACTATATGATTTGTATTACAACCAAACCTTCAACGTAAATAAATCTCAAATTTATTTTGAAGTTCTAATCAAAGAGGAGGAAATGCAATAACTCAGCCACTAGCCAGTTAAGCGACATGCATTAAGTAACCACAGTAAACCTATAGCACTTGAGCAGGAAAAGATCTTAAAATGTAGTTCCAAATGAAATAAAAAGTCATTCATCATGGGCCCCACCCAGAATAACCTTACTGGAGAACTACTGGAAGACTTGCATGGTCTATCAACAACCTTTTACTTCAACCTAAACTGAAGCAATGCAGTTGTGAAGAGCTAGTCCTTCTAGCAGAGAAGTTTATAAATATTTTCAAATAATTTATTCCTCAAAGGAATTGGGAGGTAGTGTATCAGAGGAGGTGGCAATGGAGGTAGCAGCAAAGGCTTAGACTGTTCCCAATTCTTCCATTAAAATAGCCATAGCAACTATTAGCCAAATTAAAAACTGATGAACTACATTTACAACAAAACAAGGTGACAAGGTATCCATGTGATATTTATCCAAAATACAAGCAAGTGGGAACAAACTACCAATAGTCACAAGATGTGCATGCTACCAATGTTAGTGCAGGAAGAAACAGAGGAAAACAATAGAGGTCTATGGACTGAGGACAGGTGAACCTCCAAATAGGTAGAAGGTATTATTGGAAATTGTGGCAGGCCAATTTGAAAGTAGTTACTGTCACTGGAATGATTTTGCTCAATGCAATAGTACATATGTACAAGGGGTTTAAGGAATGACATAAAAGAGCTGGAGCTATCCAGCTACTGTGCACACATGAAACTTACCAGCTGGGAATCCCTTCCAGGACAGGGCGTCATACGACTAGTGGAATCAAAATTAAGCTGGACAGGGACAAAAGACACAAAGAAGTGAAATGGTCCATATAAAAGTGGATCCAGGAAAAAATATCAAGGAATCTCAGAAATCAAGCTACCATGTTTTTTAATAGTATATGAAAATAAACAAACAATAAAACAAAAAGAGAGAGTTCTGTAAAGTTAGAAAAGTTATACGAATTGTATTATTGTAATATTTCTGAAAAATTAAATTTACATAAAAATCATCAGCAGAAAAAGATTGAGGTCTATATTTTGGATTAGGTACTGTAAGAGAATAGGCAATAAGGAGCAGAATAACAGCCCTATAGTCCAGACTGTCCAGAAGAACTTTCTCCAATAATGGAAATGTTCTACAGCTGTGCTGTCCAACAAGTAGCCATTAGACATATGTGGCTACTGACTAGTGAGTCTGAGGATCCAATGTTTAAGTTTATTAATTTTTAATTAATTTAATTTAAATAGCTACATGAGGTTAGTGAGTACCATATTGGACAGCACAGCTATAGACAATAAAAGCATCCCAGAAAGACTTACTCAAAAACAGATCAAAACTATAACAAAATATTTCAAAGTAAGTTAAAGGCATTAAGAAAATCATGTAATATGAAAAAGCAACATAAATCAAAATTAGAATCCCTCAGAACTGAGATAACACTTCAGAAATTATTAGAAATTAAGAAAAATTATTTTAGAAATGAAGACTAATTAAAGGAAAAAAAGAACAAATAAACCCACAAATAATATGTTAAGAGAAATAGAAGATGAGGAGAAAAAAATTAATGAAATCAAAACTAAATGAAGAAACAGAGGAAAGTGATTTACGAAAATAAAACAGTTATTGAAGAGTGGCTAAGAAGAGCCAACATACAGATTGTAGGAATACCTGAAGAAGAAAACCAACGTTGATAAGTATTAAAACAAATTCTAAAGACTGTAATTTAAGAATGAGTTCCTGAAATAAAAGAGACTTGAAACCGTGTGTTGAAAATACACATGATATACTGAAAATATAAACCCAGAATGACCAAAACCAAGAAATATCTATCTAGTAATACAACTGAAATTTAAAGAAAACAAAAAAATTCTTTTGGAGACTAGACTGAGGAGCACATAACTTATATAATAGATTGGCTTATTGGCCTATCATCAGACATTTCAACAACAACACTATGTCAAAGGAAGCTGAGTAACTGATTTTTTTTTTAACATCTTTATTGGGGTATAATTGCTTTACAATGGTGTGTTAGTTTCTGCTTTATAACAAAGTGAATCAGTCATACATAAACATATGTTCCCATATGTCTTCCCTCTTGCGGCTCCCTCCCTCCCACCCTCCCTATCCCACCCCTCCAGGCTGTCACAAAGCACCGAGCCAATATCCCTGTGCCATGCGGCTGCTTCCCACTAGCTATCTACCTTACTACGTTTGTTAGTGTGTATATGCCCATGACTCTCTCTCGCCCTGTCACAACTCACCCTTCCCCCTCCTCATAAACTCAAGTCCGTTCTCTAGGAGGTCTGCATCTTTATTCCTGCCTTACCCCTAGGTACTTCATGACATTTTTTTTTTCTTAAATTCCATATATATGTGTTAGCATACGGTATTTGTCTTTCTCTTTCTCACTTACTTCACTCTGTATGACAGACTCTAGGTCTATCCACCTCATTACAAATAACTCAATTTCGTTTCTTTTTATGGCTGAGTAATATTCCATTGAATATATGTGCCACATCTTCTTTATCCATTCATCTGATGATGGGCACTTAGGTTGTTTCCATCTCTGGGCTATTGTAAATAGAGCTGCAATGAACATTTTGGTACATGACTCTTTTTGAATTTTGGTTTTCTCAGGGTATATGCCCAGTACTGGGATTGCTGGGTCATATGGTAGTTCTATTTGTAGTTTTTTAAGGAATCTCCATACTGTTCTCCATAGTGGCTGAACCAATTCACATTCCCACCAGCAGTGCAAGAGTGTTCCCTTTTCTCCCCACCCTCTCCAGCATTTATTGTTTCCAGATTTTTTGATGATGGCCATTCTGACTGGTGTGAGATGATATCTCATTGTAGTTTTGATTTGCATTTCTCTAATGATTAATGATGTTGAGCATTCTTTCATGTGTTTGTTGGCAGTTTGCATATCTTCTTTGGAGAAATGTCTATTTAGGTCTTCTGCCCATTTTTGGATTGGGTTGTTTGTTTTTTTGTTATTGAGCTGCATGAGCTGCTTGTAAATTTTGGAAATTAATCCTTTGTCAGTTGCTTCATTTGCAAATATTTTCTCCCATTCTGAGGGTTGTCTTTTGGTTTTGATTATGGTTTCCTTTGCTGTGCAAAAGCTTTGAAGTTTCATTAGGTCCCATTTGTTTATTTTTGTTTTTATTTCCATTACTCTAGGAGGTGGGTCAGAAAGGATCTTGCTGTGATTTATGTCATAGAGTGTTCTGCCTATGTTTTCCTCTAAGAGTTTGAGAGTTTCTGGCCTTACATTTAGGTCTTTAATCCATTTTGAGCTTATTTTTGTGTATGGTGTTAGGGAGTGATCTAATCTCATACTTTTACATGTACCTGTCCAGTTTTCCCAGCACCACTTATTGAAGAGGCTGTCCTTTCTCCACTGTACATTCCGGCCACCTTTATCAAAGATAAGGTGTCCATATGTGCGTGGATTTATCTCTGGGCTTTCTATCCTGTTCCATTGATCTATCTTTCTGTTTTTGTGCCAGTACCATACCATCTTGATAACTGTAGCTTTGCAGTATAGTCTAAAGTCAGGGAGCCTGATTCCTCCAGTTCCTTTTTTCGTTCTCAAGATTGCTTTGGCTATTTGGGGTCTTTTGTGTTTCCATACAAATTGCAAAATTTTTTGTTCTAGTTCTGTGAAAAATGCCAGTGGTAGTTTGATAGGGATTGCATTGAATCTATAGATTGCTTTGGGTAGTAGAGTCATTTTCACAATGTTGATTCTTCCAATCCAAGAACATGGTATATCTCTCCATCTATTTGTATCATCTTTAATTTCTTTCATCAGTGTCTTATAATTTTCTGCATACAGGTCTTTTGTCTCCTTAGGTAGGTTTATTCCTAGATATTTTATTCTTTTTGTGGCAATGGTAAATGGGAGTGTTTTCTTGATTTCACTTTCAGATTTTTCGTCATTAGTATATAGGAATGCCAGAGATTTCTGTGCATTAATTTTGTATCTTGCCACTTTACCAAATTCATTGATTAGCTCTAGTAGTTTTCTGGTAGCATCTTTAGGGTTCTCTATGTATAGGATCATGTCATCTGCAAACAGTGACAGCTTTACTTCTTCTTTTCCAATTTGGATTCCTTTTATTTCCTTTTCTTCTCTGATTGCTGTGGCTAAAACTTCCAAAACTATGTTGAATAAGAGTGGTGAGAGTGGGCAACCTTGTCTTGTTCCTGATCTTAGTGGAAATGCTTTCAGTTTTTCACCATTGAGGATGATGTTTGCTGTGGGTCTGTCATATATGGCCTTTATTATGTTGAGGAAAGTTCCCTCTATGTCTGCTTTCTGCAGGGTTTTTATCATAAATGGGTGTTGAATTTTGTCAAAAGCTTTCTCTGCATCTATTGAGATGATCATATTGTTTTTCTCCTTCAATTTGTTAATATGGTTTATCACATTGATAGATTTGCGTATATTGAAGAATCCTTGCATTCCTGGAATAAACCCCACTTGACCATGGTGTATGATCCTTTTAATGTGCTGTTGGATTCTGTTTGCTAGTATTTTGTTGAGGATTTTTGCATCTATGTTCATCAGTGATATTGGCCTGTAGTTTTCTTTCTTTGTGACATCCTTGTCTGGTTTTGGTATCAAGGTGATGGTGGCCTCGTAGAAGGAGTTTGGGAATGTTCCTCCCTCTGCTATATTTTGGAAGAGTTTGAGAAGGATAGGTGTTAGCTCTTCTCTAAATGTTTGATAAAATTCGCCTGTGAAGCCATCTGGTCCTGGGCTTTCCTTTGTTGGAAGATTTTTAATCACTGTTTCAATTTCAGTGCTTGTGATTGGTCTGTTCATATTTTCTATTTCTTCCTGATTCAGTCTTAGCAGGTTGTGCATTTCTAAGAATTTGTCCATTTCTTCCAGATTGTCCATTTTATTGGCATAGAGTTGCTTGTAGTAATCTCTCATGATCTCTTTTATTTCTGCAGTGTCAGTTGTTATCCCTCTTTTTCATTTCTAATTCTATTAATTTGAGTCTTCTCCCTTTTTTTTCTTGATGAGTCTGGCTAGTGCTTTATCTATTTTGTTTATCTTCTCAAAGAGCCAGCTTTTAGTTTTATTGATCTTTGCTATTGTTTCCTTCATTTCTTTTTCATTTATTTCTGATCTGATTTTTATGATTTCTTTCCTTCTGCTAGCTTTGGGGTTTTTTTGTTCTTCTTTCTCTAATTGCTTGAGGTGCAAGGTTAGGTTGTTTATTCGAGATGTTTCCTGCTTCTTAAGGTGGGCTTCTATTGCTATAAACTTCCCCCTTAGAACTGCTTTTGCTGCATCCCACAGGTTTTGGTCGTTGTGTCTTCATTGTCATTTGCTTCTAGGTATTTTTTGATTTCCTCTTTGATTTCTTCAGTGATCACTTCATTATTAAGTAGTGTATTGTTTAGCCTCCATGTGTTTGTATTTTTTACAGATCTTTTCCTGTAATTGATATCTAGTCTCATGGCATTGTGGTCAGAAAAGATACTTGATACAATTTCAATTGTCTTAAATTTACCAAGGCTTGATTTGTGATCCAAGATATGATCTATCCTGGAGAATGTTCCATGAGTACTTGAGAAAAATGTGTATTCTGTTGTTTTTGGATGGAGTGTCCTATAAATATCAATTAAGTCCATCTTGTTTAATGTATCATTTAAAGCTTGTGTTTCCTTATTTATTTTCATTTTGGATGATCTGTCCATGGGTGAAAGTGGGGTGTTTAAGTCCCCTACTATGAATGTGTTACTGTCGATTTCCTCTTTTATGGCTGTTAGTATTTGCCTTATGTATTGAGGTGCTCCTATGTTGGGTGCATAAATATTTACAATTGTTATATCTTCTTCTTGGATCGATCCCTTGATCATTATGTAGTGTCCTTCTTTGTCTCTTTTAATAGTCCTTATTTTAAAGTCTATTTTGTCTGATATGAGAATTGCTACTCCAGCTTTCTTTTGGTTTCCATTTGCATGGAATATCTTTTTCCATCCCCTTACTTTCAGTCTGTATGTGTCTCTAGGTCTGAAGTGAGTCTCTTGTAGACAGCATATATAAGGGTCTTGTTTTTGTATCCATTCAGCTAATCTGTGTCTTTTGGTGGGAGCATTTAGTCCATTTACATTTAAGGTAATTATCGATATGTATGTTCCTATTCCCATTTTCTAAATTGTTTTGGGTTCGCTATTATAGGTCTTTTCCTTCTCTTGTGTTTCTTGCCTAGAGAAGTTCCTTTAGCATTTGTTGTAAAGCTGGTTTGGTGGTGCTGAACTCTCTCAGCTTTTGCTTGTCTGTAAAGGTTTTAATTTCTCCATCAAATCTGAATGAGATCCTTGCTGGGTAGAGTAGTCTTGGCTGCAGGTTTTTCTCTTTCATCACTTTCAGTATGTCCTGCCACTCCCTTCTGGCTTGTAGAGTTTCTGCTGAGAGATCAGCTGTTAACCTTATGGGGATTCCCTTATGTGTTATTTGTTGTTTTTCCCTTGCTGCTTTTAATATGCTTTCTTTGTATTTAATTTTTGACAGTTTGATTAATATGTGTCTTGGCGTATTTCTCCTTGTATTTATCCTGTATGGGACTCTCTGTGCTTCCTGGACTTGATTAACTATTTCCTTTCCCATATTAGGGAAGTTTTCAACTATAATCTCTTCAAATATTTTCTCAGACCCTTTTTTTTCTCTTCTATTTCTGGGACCCCTATAATTCGAATGTTGGTGCGTTTAATGTTGTCCCAGAGGTCTCTGAGGCTATCCTCTGTTCTTTTCATTCTTTTTTCTTTATTCTGCTCTGCAGTAGTTATTTCCACTATTTTATCTTCCAGGTCACTTATCCGTTCTTCTGCCTCAGTTATTCTGCTCTTGATCCCATCTAGAGTACTTTTAATTTCATTTATTGTGTTGTTCATCGTTGCTTGTTTCATCTTTAGTTCTTCTAGGTCCTTGTTAACTGTTTCTTGCATTTTGTCCATTCTATTTCCAAGATTTCGGATCATCCTTACTATCATTATTCTGAATTCTTTTTCAGGTAGACTGGCTATTTCCTCTTCATTTGTTAGGTCTGGTGCATTTTTATCTTGCTCCTTTATCTGCTGTGTGTTTTTCTGTCTTCTCATTTTGCTTATCTTACTGTGTTTGGGTTCTCCTTTTTGCAGACTGCAGGTTTGTAGTTCCCACTGTTTTTGATGTCTGTTTCCAGTGGCTAAAGTTGGTTCAGTGGGTTGTGTAGGCTTCCTGGTGGAGGGGACTAGTGCCTGTGTTGTGGTGGATGAGGCTGGATCTTGTCTCTCTAGTGGACAGGTTCATGTCTGGTGGTGTGTTTTGGGGTGTCTGTGGCCTTATTATGACTTTAGGCAGCCTCTCTGCTAATGGGTGGGGTTGTGTTCCTGTTTTGCTAGTTGTTTGGCATAGGTTGTCCAGCACTGTAGCTTGCTGGTCGTTGAGTGAAGCTGGGTGCTGGTGTTAAGATGGAGGTCTCTGGGAGATTTTCACCGTTTGATATCATGTGGAGCTGGGAGGTCTCTTGTGGACCAGTGTCCTGAAGTTGGCTCTCCTACCTCAGAGGCAGAGCCCTGCCTCCTGGCTGGAGCACCAAGAGCCTTTCATCCACACGGCTCAGAATAAAAGGGAGAAAAAGTAGAGGGAATTAGTAGAAGTATGAGGAAAGAAAGAAGGAACGGAGGGAAGGAAGGAAGGAAGGAAGAAAGAAAGAAAGAAAGAAGCAAAGAAGGAAAGAAGGCAAGAAGGAAAGAAAGGAGGGAGGGAGGGAGGGAGGAAGGAAGGAAGGAGGAAAAGAAGGAAAAAAGAAAGAAAGAAGATACAGTAAAAATAAAATAAAGTAAAATAAAGTTATTGAATTAAAAAATTCTTATTTAGAAAAAAAAAAAAAAAGGGACGGATAGAACCTTAGGACAAATGTTGGAAGCAAAGCTTACAGACAAAATCTTACACAGAAGCATACACATACACCCTCACTAAAAGAGGTAAAGGGGGAAAAATCATAAATCTTGCTGTCAGAGACCACCTCCTCAATTTCGGATGATTCGTTGTCTAAAGGAGGGAAGGAAGGAAGGAAAGAAAGAAAGAAAGAAAGAACGAAGGTAAAGTATAATAACGTTATTAAAATTAAAATTGATTATTAAGAAAAAAATTTAAAAAAAAAACCCATGGACGGATAGAACCCTAGGACAAATGGTGGAAGCAAGACTGTACAGACAAGATCTCACACAGAAGCATACACATACACATTCACAAAAAGAGGAATAGGGAAAAAAATCTGAGATCTTGCTCCTAAAGTCCACTTCCTTAATTTGGGATGATTGGTTGTCTATTCAGGTATTCCACAGATGCAGGGTATATCAAGTTGATTGTGGAGCTTTAATCCGCTGCTTCTGAGGCTGCTGGGAGAGATTTCCCTTTCTCTTCTTTGTTCTCACAGCTCACAGGGGCTCAGCTTTGGATTTGGCCCTGCCTCTGTGTGTAGGTCGCTGGAGGGCGTCTGTTTTTTGCTCAGACAGGACGGGGTTAAAGGAGCCGCTGATTCGGGGGCTCTGGCGCACTCAGGCCGGCAGGGAGGGAGGGGCACGGAGTGCGGGGCGGGCCTGCGGCGGCAAAGTCTGGCGTGACTTTGCACCAGCCTGAGGCCCGCCGTGTGTTCTCCCGGGGAAGTTGTCCCTGGATCCCGGGAACCTGGCAGTGGCGGGCTGCACAGGCTCCGCGGAAGAGGGGTGTGGAGAGTGACCTGTGCTTGCACACAGGCCCCTTGGTGGCGGCAGCAGCAGCCTTAGCGTCTCCCGCCCGTCTCTGGGGTTCGCGCTTTTAGCCGCGGCTCGCGCCCGTCTCTGGAGTTCCTTTAAGCAGCGTTCTTAAACCCCTGTCCTCTCGCACCAGGAAACAAAGAGGGAAGAAAAAGTCTCTTGCCTCTTCGGCAGGTGCAGACTTTTCCCCGGACTCCCTCCCAGCTAGCCGTGGTGCACTAACCCCTTCAGGCTATGTTCAAACCGCCAACCCCAGTCCTCTCCCTGCCCTCCGTCCTAAACCGAAACCCAAGCCTCAGAGCCTCAGCTCGCAGCCCCGCCCGCCCCGGCGGGTGAGCAGACAAGCCTCTCGGGCTGGTGAGTGCCGGTCGGCACCGATCCTCTGTGCGGGAATCTCCCCGCTTTGCCCTCCGCACCCGTTGCTGTGCACTCCTCCGCGGCTTCGAAGCTCCCCCCTCCGCCTCCCGCAGTCTCCGCCCGCGAAGGGGCTTCCTAGTGTGTGGAAACTTTTCCTCCTTCACAGCTCTCTCCCACTGGTGCAGGTGCCGTCCCTATTCTTTTGTCTCTGTTTTTTCTTTTTTTTTTTCTTTTGCCCTACCCAGGTATGTGGGGAGTTTCTTGCCTTTTGGGAGGTCTGAGGTCTTCTGCCAGCTTTCAGTAGGTGTTCTGTAGGAGTTGTTCCACGTGTAGATGTATTTCTGGTGTATCTGTGGGGAGGAAGGTGATCTCCGCGTTTACTCTTCCGCCATCTTTAAGGTCCCCCCGAGTAACTGATTTTAAATACTCAAGGAAAAGAATTGTGAGGCAAAGATCATATATTTAGAAAAATTGACCTTAAATTATAAAAAAAGACAGGAGCAATAATAACCCAGTTACTATTGGCTTCATAAGTGCTTCTTGAGGAATCAGAGAACAAGCTTCAAACAAGCAAGATGACTAGAAACTAGTAGAAAGCATTAAATATATAGCTACTTATAGAATTAAGATTTAGTGAGGATTAAAAGGGAGAGCTTACAGTATGTGACAGCTATGTGATCTGATAGTATAGATTCGGTACAACCATTTAAAAATGTGGGGAGTATGGGACTAGCACAAATAAAAAGATACTTATTCTTTCTAATTATTTACAGCTACTACTAATAATTAATTACTTTTAGTTTTTTATAATAGGCAGTGGTAGTATTAATATTGTTATTCTGACATGATTGTATTATAGAGACTTTAAATAATTATGGGGATGTTCTGATTCTGTTAACCCTTGAGAGCTAAGATTCTTGGTGTGAAACTAAGGGGATAGAGATATAACATAGATCCAGTTAAATAAAAGCACAGTAATCCTAAATATAAATTGGAAATATTGATATGAACTTATAAGTATTTTATGTTTACATACTAAAATATTTATTTTGGCATTATTTTACATCTTTATATTTATATAACATGCAGTACACATTATATATCATTAATATTATAACATGTATACATAATATATTACATAATACATAATAAAACATTATATAATACAATATATATATGCACACATAATATATATATATAGTGTATATATATGTATATCCTAGCTCTATACAATGTAAAGGCCTATAAAAATGACCACTCAAGTAGAAATAAAGATCTCTAGAAGCCAAGCTGTGGTCTTGAAAAAACATTTCCATGAAAAGAAACCAGGGCTTCTTAAAGATATGGCTGATTCAGGTCAGGATGAGGAAAGGTACACGATGACCTTGAAACATCTTGACATATCAAACAGAGAGCAAGGAATCTATCTAAGGCTAACAGCGTCATGTCAAAAAGACTCAGAAACTAATTTATGAGGCCCCACTGGCCAAAGATGAAACAATTTAAACTCCAACAAGGATAAGCCTTGCAATGAATTGAAAACCATCACATATATTTAAATTGTGTTTGAAACCCATGGTTCCTAAGACCCAAATTATCCTGAATACTGGGTAAATATAAAGACAGAACTATCACTAGATAACCAAATGATATATAAGGAGAATCATCTCCTTTAAAAATGTTCCCAGCCATTAAATTAAAAGAAAGTGATAGAATTAAACAGAATGATAGAATTAGAAATAACATCATTTTATAACCCCCAATGAATGAATATATCTAAGTGTCAAGCATCAACAGCTGCTAATGTCCCAAAAGAACAAAAACTAGATTTGATATATCTTCTGGTAAAATAACACAACACCAAAGGGGTTGAATCTGAGTTCTACAACTGTTAAATAGATGGAGGGTTGCATATATAGGTGAATGGGTATGTAAAATAATAAAGCCATATAATAGGAATTCTAAAGTGACTTCAGGTTTCAAAATTGTATAACTTTATTGTAACATTAGTTGATGAGCAAGGCCTTTGATGAGGTATCTCCGAGGACTTATAGTGTGGAGAAAAGATCTCATTGTGCTCCTGCCACCCCTGAGGAACTGAGACGTTTTTCCCTATGGACAGTGTAACTGACAGTGCTTCCCTCTGGCCTTATCATGTGTAATGACAAGTTTATTCTTTTCTATGTGTGTGTGTCTAACTTGTGCCATTGTGTCTTCCTTCTCAGCCTCATGGGCACAACCATCCACTGAGGATAAAGAGTGAAAGATTAGAAAGGAGGCAAAAGGTGAAACCTGAGCCTGGACTGAATGCATAGATGTAGTGTTAATCTTCATACTGTAAAGAAATGAAGTGTAAGAGGAAAATGCAGAGAATGGGAGATAGGAGCTAGTTTACATTTATATGCATTTCCTATACCAGTCACCAACTCTTCCCTTCTGCCCACCAACTTATCCAAATGCAATGATGAAAATATTCTTCCATGAAAAATAGTACAGTTTTAGGTAACTAACTTCATTCAAAGGACCTGTAATTCGTGCCTGTAGAAGACCATTATATTTAGAAGGAATCATACTATTTGGACCAAAAAAAAAGTCCCATAACATTTTGATTTGGATAAAGACCAGATTTCCTTCAATAAGAAATCATACAATTCCCTCTGCTACATAGAAACTATATTTTAAAATTCTCCTTCTGCTGAGCTACACATGAACCTAACAATCTATACAGCATTTCAGTTGTTTCCTTATTTTTCTGGCCTTTTCTTGATACTTGTTTAAAAATCTCTTTGCATTGGCCTCCTGAGCCTGTTGGAGTAATATTATGAAGCAAATGACCAGACATAATGACTTTCCAAGGTCCTTGTGCTTCCTTATTAACATTCAGTTAGCATAAGTCCTGACTTTATTATTGACTACATTGAATACACAAGACACTGACCTCTGCCATCTGTGACTACATCTCTTCCGGCAGATCTATCTGAATAGTTTCATAGAAGGAGGAAGCAAAAGAAAACAAAGCAGCAGCCACTTATCTTTTCTGTCCCTAGAAACTTTAACACACTCACATCTGCAATCCAAAAAAAAGGAAAGAAAACCCCCTTTGCATTAATTACTATAAAATCTGGAGTGAGGGTTGGAACATAACCAAGAAGAAAAATTCAAGACGGCCATCCTAGACTCATCTTCCTAAACTAAGACCACTGAATAAACAGAATCAGATATTTCTGCCTACCACAAAGCAAAATGACCAGCATATATAATTTATTACACAGCCTTAAAATCAATTGATAGGACGCAAGGAAGGCTTTGATTGGATAATTATGACTTCATCCTGTGTGAACATGGGAAAATTTGCCAGTTTAAGACTGTTTTACATTCCCGTTTATTCCTATACACAATAATACTCATGGAACGGCTTATGATACTTTCTGAGTAAAGTATAAGATGTTGAATTATATACCCTAGCCTTGAAGCTTTTGGTGAGTAAAGAAAGGGAGGCCAGGAGACAACTATGATATACACTGAGCTCTGTTCTGAAGACCTGGGCTTGCATCTTGATTCCGCAACAAACTTTGTGATGGAAAGTGTCTCCAACTCCTTTCATCTCCGTTTTTTAACTTGACAAATAATAGGATTTTAGATGATCTCATGCCAACATGAGCCATTTATGTAGAAATATATCACCATTGCTTTTTTTCTTGCCTCTACTAAATTGGATTATGCCTTTCTGGCCTTACAGAAGTATATGGTCCCATACATCTCTGCTACCAGAGGTGAAATGACTTGGTTATATCTCAATTTTCAGAGATGGTAAAAAAGAAATCCATGCCAATATAGGCTGTTTAAAGGTTGACATTTCTCCGAGTATATATATATATATATATATATATATATATAAACATCTTTAGTGGAGTATAATTGCTTTACAGTGTTGTGTTAGTTTCTGCTGTATGACACAGTGAATCAGCTATATGCATACTTGTATTCCCATATCCTCTCACTCTTGCAACCTTGTCTTCTTCCTGATCTTAGAGGAAATGGTTTCAGTTTTTCACCATGTAGAATGATGTTGGCTGTGGGTTTGTCATATATGGTCTTTAATGTGTTGAGGTAAGTTCGCTCTATGCCTACTTTCTGGAGAGTTTTTATCATAAATGGGTGTTGAATTTTGTCAAAAGATTTCTCTGCATCTATTAAGATGGTTTTCGGTCTTCAATTTGTTAATATGATGTATCACATTGATTGATTTGCGTATATTGAAGAATCCTTGCATTCCTGGGATAAGTCCCACTTGATCATGGTGTATGATCCTTTTAATGTGTTGTTGGATTCTGTTTGCTAGTATTTTGCTGAGGATTTTTGCATCTATGTTCATCAGTGATATTGGCCTTAGCTTTCTTTTGTTTTTTGGCTGTGTTGGGTCTTTGCCTCTGTGCGAGGGCTCTCTCCAGTTGCGGCAAGTGGGGACCACTCTCCATCGCGGTGCACGGGCCTCTCACTACCGCGGCCTCTCCCGTTGTGGAGCACAGGCTCCAGACACTCAGGCTCATTAGTCGTGGCTCACGGGCCCAGTTGCTCCGTGGCATGTGGGATCTTCCCAGACCAGGGCTCGAACCCGTGTCCTCTGAATCGGCAGGCAGACTCTCAACCACTGTCCCACCAGGGAAGCTCCAAGGTTTCTTTTTCTGTGACATCTTTGTCTGGTTTTGGTATCAGGGTGATGGTGGCCTCATAGGATAAGTTTGGGAGTGTTCCTCCCTCTGCTATATTTAGGAAGAGTTTGAGAATGATAGGTGTGAGCTCTTCTCTAAATGTTTCATAGAATTCACCTGTGAAGCCATCTGGTCCTGGACTTTTGTTTGCTGTAAGATTTCTAATCAGAGTTTCAATTTCAGTGCTTGTGACTAGTATGTTTATATTTTCTATTTCTTCCTGGTTCAGTCTTGGAAGGTGGTGCTTTTCAAAGAGTTTGTCAATTTCTTCCCCGTTGTCCATGTTATTGGCATATAGTTGCTTGTAGTAATCTCTTATGACCCTTTGTATTTCTGCAGTGTCAGTTGTTACTTCTCCTTTTTCATTTCTAATTCTATTGATTTGAGTCGTCTCCCTTCTTTTCTTGTGGAATCTGGCAAATGGTTTTTCAAATTTGTTTATCTTCTCAAAGAACCAGCCCTTAGTTTTATTGATCTTTGGTATTGTTTCCTTCATTTCTTTTTCATTTATTTCTGATCTGATATTTATGATTCCTTTCCTTCAGCTAACTTTGGGATTTTTTTGTTCTTCTTTCTCTAATTGGTTTGGATGTGAGGTTAAGTTGTTTATTTGAGATGTTTCTTGTTTCTTGAGGTAGGATTGTATTGCTATAAACTTTCCTCATAGAACTGCTTTTGCTGCATCCCATAGGTTTTGGGTCATTGGGTTTGCATTGTCATTTGATTCTAGGTATTTTTTGATTTCTTCTTTGATTTCTTCAGTGATGTCTTGGTTATTTAGTAGTATATTGCTTAGCCTCCATGTGTTTGTATTTTTTTACAGATTTTTTTTTTACTGTAATTGATATTTAGTCTCAGAGCACTGTGGTCAGAACAGATACTTGATACAATTTCAATTTTCTTAAATATACCAAGGCTTGATTTGTGACCCAAGATATGATCTATCCAGGAGAATGTTCCATGAGCACTTGAGAAGAAAATGTATTCTGTTGTTTTTGGATGGAATGTCCTATAAATATCAATTAAATCCATCTTGTTTAATGTGTCATTTAATGCTTGTGTTTCCTTATTTATTTTCATTTTGGACTATCTGTCCATTGGTGAAAGTGGGGTGTTAAAGTCCTCTACTATGATTGTGTGACTGTTGATTTCCCCTCTTATGTTTGTTAGCATTTGCCTTATGTATTGATGTGCTCCTATGTTGGGTGCATAAATATTTACAATTATTATATCTTCTTCTTGGTTTGATCCCTTGATCATTATGTAGTGTCCTACTTTGTTTCTTGAAATAGTCTTTATTTTACAGTCTATTTTGTCTGATATGAGAATTACTATCCCAGCTTTTTTTCTGATTTCTATTTGCATGGAATATATTTTTCCATCCCCTCACTTTCAGTCTGTATGTGTCCCTAGGTCTGAAGTGGGTCTCTTGTAGACAGCATATATACAGTTCTTGCTTTTGTATCCATTCTGCCAGTCTATGTGTTTTGGTTGGAGCATTTATTCTATTTACATTTAAGGTACTTATTGATATATATGTTCCTATTACTATTTTTTCATTGTTTTGGGTTTGTTACTGTAGGTCATTTCCTTCTCTTGTGTTTCCTGCTTAGAGAAGTTACTTCAGCATTTGTTGTAAAGCTGGTTTGGTGGTTCTGAATTCTCTTAGCTTTTGCTTGTCTGTAAAGGTTTTTATTTCTCTATTGAATCTGAATGTGATCCTTGCTGGGTAGAGTAATCTTGGTTGTAGATTTTCCCTTTCATCACTTTAAATATGTGCTGCCACTCACTTCTGGCTTGCACAGTTTCTGCTGACAGATCAGCTGTTAACCTTATGATGATGCCCTTTTATGCTACTTTTTGCTTTTTCCCTTGCTGCTTTTAATATTTTTCCTTTGTATTTAATTTTTGATTGTTTCATTAATTTATGTCTTGGCATGTTTTTCCTTGGATTTATCCTGTATGGGACTCTCTGTGCTTCCTGTACTTGATTGACTATTTCCTTTCCTATATTAGGGAAGTTTTCAAATAAAATCACTTCATATATTTTCTCAGTCCCTTTTTTTTTCTCTTCCTCTTCTGGGACTCCTATAATTTGAATGTTTTTGTTTCATGTTGTCCCAGAGGTCTCTGAGACTGTCCTCAATTCTTTTCATTCTTTTTTCTTTATTCTCCTCTGTGGTAGTTATTTCCACTATTTTATCTTCCAGGTCACTTACCCGTTTTTCTGCCTCAGTTATTCTGCTATTGGCTCCTTCTAGAGAATTTTTCATTTCATTTATTGTGTTGTTCATCATTGTTTGTTTGCTCTTTAGTTCTTCTAAGTCCTTATTAAATGTTTCTTGTGTTTTCTCCATTCTATTTCCAAGATTTTGGATCATCTTTACTATCATCACTCTGAATTATTTTTCAGGTAGGCTGCCTATTTCCTCTTCATTTGTTTGGTCTGGTGGGTTTTTACCTTTCTCCTTCTTCTGCTGTGTATTTCTCTCTCTTTTCATTTTGCTTAACTTACTGTGTTTGAGGTCTCCTTTTCGTGGGCTGCAGGTATGTAGTTTCCTTTGTTTTTGGTGTCTGCCCCCAGTGGCTAAGGTTGATTCAATGGGTTGTGTAGGCTTCCTGGTGGAGGGGACTGGTGCCTGTGCTCTGGTGGACGAGGCTGGATCTTGTCTTTCTCGTGGGCAGAACTGCGTCTTTTGGTGTGTTTTCGGGTGTATGTGACCTTATTATGATTTTAGGCAGCCTCTCTGCTAATGGATAGGGTTGTGTTCTTGTCTTGCTAGTGGTTTGGCATAGGGTGTCCCACACTGTAGCTTGCTGGTCGTGGAGTGGAGCTGGTTCTTAGCACTGAGAAATAGATCTCTGGGAGAGCTTTCACTTTTTGATATTATGTGGAGCCTGGAGGTCTCTGGTGGACCAATGTCCTGAACTCAGCTCTCCCAACTCAGAGGTACAGCCCTTACACCTGACTGGAGCACCAAGTCCCTGTCAGTCACATGGTTCAGAAGAAAAGGGAGGAAAAAAAAAAAGACAGAGAGAGTGGCCTTCCCTGGTGGTGCAGTTTTTGGGAGTCCACCTGCTGATGCAGGGGACACAGGTTTGTGCACCGGTCCAGGAGGATCCCACATGCCATGGAGAAGCTGGGCCCATGAGCCATGGCCGCTGAGCCTGTGATCCACGATGGGAGAGGCCACAACAGTGAGAGACCCGCATACTGCAAAAAAAAAAAAAAAAAAAAAAAAAAAAAAAAAAAAAAAAAAAAAAAAGACAGATAGAGTAAAATAAAATAAAGTTATTACAATTAAAAAATTATTAAAATTAAAAAAATTATTTAAAATTTGAAAAAGTAATAAAAAAAAAAGAAAGAAAAAAGAGGGCAACCGAACCTAAAAACAGATCTACCAAAGATTACAAGTGCTAAAACTATATTAAAAAAAAAAAAGACAGATAGAACCCTAGGACAAATGGTAAAAGGAAAGCTATACAGACAAAATCACACAAAGAAGCATACACATACACACTCATAAAAAGAGAAGAAGGAAAAAATATATCTATATAAAGAAAAGGAAGAGAGCAACCAAAACCAAATCAATAAATCTACCAATGATAATAAGCTCTAAATACTAAACTAAAATAAATAAAAAACCAGAAACAAATTCGATGCAGAAAGCAAACCCCAAGTCTACAGTTGCCCCCAAAGTCCACCACCTCAATTTTGGGATGATTCATTGTCTATTCAGGTATTCCACAGATGCAGGGTACATCAAGGTGAATGTGGAGATTTAATCCACTTCTCCTGAGGCTGCTGGGAGAGATTTCCTTTTCTCTTCTTTATTCGCACAGTCCTGGGGTTCAGATTTAGATTTGGCCCTGCCTCTATGTGTAGGTCACCTGAGGGCATCTGTTCCCCACCCAGACATTAGGGGGTTAAAGGAGCAACTGATTAGGGGGCTCTGGCTCACACAGGCTGGGGGAAGGGAGGGGTCGAGCCTCTCGAATGTGGAATGTGGGTCGAGCCTGCAGCAGCAAAGGCCAACATGGCATTGCACCAACCTGAGGTGTGCCATGTGTTCTGCTTGGGAAGTTGTCTGGGGATCATGGGACCCTGGCAGTGGCAGGCTGCACAGGCTCCCAGGAAGGGAAGGTGTCGATAGTGGCCTGTGCTTGCACACAGGCCTCTTGGTGGCTGCAGCAGCAGCCTTAGCATCTCATGTCCATCTCTGGTGTCCACGCTGATAGCTGCGACTCACACCCATCTATGGAGCTCATTTAAACAGTGCTCTGAATCCCTTATCCTCGTGCACCCCGTAACATGGTCTCTTGCCTCTTAGGCAGGTCTAGACTTTTTCCCGGACTCCCTGCTGGCTAGCTGTGGTGCACTGGCCCCCTTCAGACTGTGTTCACACAACCAAGCCCTGTCCTCTCCCTGGGATCTGACCTCTGAAGCCTGAGACACAGCTCCCAGCCCCCAACCACCCTGTGGGTGAGCAGACAAGCCTCTCAGGCTGATGAGTGCTGATCGGCACTGATCCTCTGCGCAGGAATCTCTCCACATTGCCATTTGCACCCCTGTTGCTGCACTCTCTTCCATGGCTCTGAAGTTCCCGCCACTCAACCCCTGTCTCCGCCAGTGAAGGAGGTTACTAGTGTGTGGAAACATTTCCTCCTTCAGCTCCCTGCCAGAGGGGCAGGTCCCATCCCTATTCTTTTGTCTCTGTTTTTCCTTTTATCTTTTGCCCTACCCAGGTACGTGGGGAGTTTCTTGCCTTTTGGAAAGTCTGAGGCCTTCTGCCAGCATTCAGTACGTGTTCTGTAGGAGTTGTTCCACATGTAGAAGTATTTTTGATGTATTTGTGGGGAGGAAGGTGATCTCCACATCTTACTCCACTGCCATCTTGAAGGTCCCTCTCTGTTTGTAGATTTTTTGATGATGGCCGTTCTGACCGGTGTGAGGTGATACCTCTTATAGTTTTGATTTGCATTTCTCTAATGATTAGTGATGTTGAGCATCTTTTCATGTGGTTGTTGGCAATCCGTATATCTTCTTTGTAGAAATGTCTATTCAGGTCTTCTGCTCATTCTTGGATTGGGTTGTTTGTTTGGTTTTTTTTTTTGATATTGAGCTGCATGAGTTGCTTGTATATTTTGGAGATTAATCCTTTGTCAGCTGCTTCGATTGCAAATATTTTCTCCCTTTCTGAGGGCTGTCTTTTCATCTTGTTTATGGTTTCCTCTGCTGGGCAAAAGCTTTTAAATTTCATTAGGACCCATTTGTTTATTTTTGGTTTTATATCCATTTCTCTAGGAGGTGGGTCAAAAAGAATCTTGCTGTGATTTATGTCATAGAGTGTTCTGCCTATGTTTTCCCCTAAGAGTTTTATAGTGTCTGGCCTTACATTTAGGTCTTTAATCCATTTTGAGTTTATTTTTTTACAGTGTTAGGGAGTGTTTTAACTTCATTATTATACATGTAGCTGTCCAGTTTTCCCAGCGCCACTTATTGAAGAGGCTGTCTTTTCTCCCTTGTATACTCTTGCCTCCTGTATCAAAGATAAGGTGACCATATGTGTGTGGGTTCATCTCTGGACTTTGTATCCTGTTCCATTGATCTGTATTTCTGTTTTTGTGCCAGTACCGTACTGTCTTGATTACTGCAGCTTTGTAGTATAGTCTGAAGTCAGGGAGCCTGATTCCTCCCGCTCCATTTTTCTTTCTCAAGATTGTTTTGGCTATGCAGGGTCTTTGGTGTTTCCATACAAATTGTGAACATTTTTGCTCTAGTTCTGTGAAAAATGCCAGTGGTAGTTTGATAGGGATTGCATTGAATCTGTAGATTGCTTTGGATAGTATAGTCATTTTCACAATGTTGATTCTTCCAACCCAAGAACATACTATAACTCTCCATCTGTTTTTATCATCTTTAATTTCTTTAATCAGTATCTTATTGTTTTCTGCACACAGATCTTTTATCTCCTTAGGTAGGTTTATTCCTAGGTATTTTATTCTTTTTGTTGCAATGGTAAATGGGAGTGTTTCTTTAATTTCTCTTTCAGATTTTTCATCATTGGTGTATAGGAATGCAAGAGATTTCTGTGCATTAATTTAGTATCCTGCTACTCTACCAAATTCATTGTTTCGCTCTAGTAGTTTTCTGGTAGCATATTTATGATTCCCTATGTAGACTATCATATCATCTGCAAACATTGACAGTTTTACTTCTTCTTTTCTGATTTGGATACATTTTATTTCTTTTTCTTCTCTGATTGCAGTGGCTAAAACTTCTAAAACTATGTTGAATAAGAGTGGTAAGAGTGGGCAACCTTGTCTTGTTCCTGATCTTAGAGGAAACGGTTTCAGTTTTTCACCATGTAAAATGATGGTGGTTGTGGGTTTGTCATATATGGCCTTTAATATGTTGAGGTAGGTTCGCTCTATGCATACTTTCTGGAGAGTTTTTATCATAAATTGGTGTTGATTTTTGTCAAAAGCTTTCTCTGCATCTATTAAGATTATCATATGGTTTTCGGTCTTCAATTTGTTAATATGGTGTATCACATTGATTGATTTGTGTATATTGAAGAATCCTTGTATTCCTGGGATAAACCCCACTTGATCATGGTGAATTATCCTTATAGTGTGCTGTTAGATTCTGTTTCCTAGTATTTTGTTGAGAATTTTTGCATGTATGTTCATCAGAGATATTGGCATGTAGTTTTCTTTTTTTGTGACATCTTTGTCTGGTTTTGGTATCAGGGTGATGGTGGCCTCATAGAATGAGTTTGGGAGTGTTCCTCCCTCTGCTATATTTTGGAAGAGGTTGAGAACATAGGTTTGATTTCTTCTCTAAATATGTTATAGAATTTGCCTGTGAAGCCATCTGGTCCTGGGCTTTTGTTTGCTGGAAGATTTTTAATCACAGTTTCAATTTCAGTCTTGTGATTGGTCTTTTTAAATTTTCTATTTCTTCCTGGTTCAGCCTCAAAAGATTGTGCTTTTCCAAGAATTTGTCCATTTCTTCCAGGTTGTTCATTTTATTGGCATATAGTTGCTTGTAGTAATCTCTCATGATCCTTTGTATTTCTGCAGTGTCAGTTGTTACTTCTCCTTTTTCATTTCTAATTCTATTGATTTGAGTCTTCTCCTTTTTTTGTTGATGAGTCTGGCTAATGGTTTATCAATTTTGTTTTTCTTCTCAAGGAACCAGCTTTCATTTTTATTGGTCTTTACTATTGTTTCTTTCATTTGTTTTTCATTTTTTTCTGATCTGATCTTTATGATTTCTTTCCTTTTGCTAACTTTGGGGTTTTTTTGTTCTTCTGTCTCTAATTGCTTTAGGTGTAAGGTTAGGTTGTTTATTTGAGATGTTTCTTGTTTCTTGAGGTAGCATTTTATTGTTATAAATTTCCCTCTTAAAACTGCTTTTGCTGCATCCCATAAGTTTTAGGTGGTCGTGTTTTCATTGTCATTTGTTTCTAGGTATTTTTGGATTTCCTCTTTGATTTCTTCTGTGATCTCTTGGTTATTTAGTAGCGTATTGTTTAGCCTCCATGTGTTTGTATTTTTTACAGTTTTTTCCCCTCTAATTGTCATCTAGTCTCATAGCATTCTGGTCAGAAAAGATACTTGATACAATTTCAATTTTCTTAAATTTACCAGCCTTGATTTGTGACCCAAGATATGTTGTATCCTGGATAATGTTCCATGAACACTCGAGAAGATGGCATATTCTGTTGTTTTTGGATGGAATGCCCTATAATTATCAATTAAGTCCATCTAGTTTAATGTGTCATTTAAAGCTTGTGTTTCCTTATTTACTTTCTTTTTGGAAGATCTGTCCATTGGTGAAAATGGGATGTTAAAGTCCCCTACTATTGTTGTGCTACTTTGGATTTCCCCTTTTATGGCCATTAGCATTTGCCTTATGTATTGAGGTGCTCCTATGTTCCATGCATATATATTTACAATTGTTATATCTTCTTCTTGGATTGATTCTTTGATCATTATGTAGTGTCCTTCTTTGTCTCTTGTAATAGTCTTTTTTTTTTTAAAGTCTATGAGTATTGCTACTCCAGCTTTCTTTTGATTTCCATTTGCCTGGAATATCTTTTTCCATCCCCTCACTTTCAGTTTGCATCTGTCCCTAGGTCTGAAGTGGGTCTCTTGTAGACAGAATATATACGGGTCTTCCTTTGTTTCTCTTCAGCCAGTCTGTGTCTTTTGGTTGGAGAATTTAATCCATTTACCTTTAAGGTAATTATCAATATGTATGTTCCTATTACCATTTTCTTAATTGTTCTGAGATTTTTATTGTAGGTCTTTTCCTTCTCTTGTGTTTCCTGCCTAGAGAAGTTCCTTTAGCATTTGTTGTAAAGCTGGTTTGGTGGTGCTGAATTCTCTTAGCTTTTGCTTATCTGTAAAGGTTTTAAATTCTCCATCGAATGTGAATGAGATCCTTGCTTGGTAGAGAAATCTTAGTTGTAGGTTTTTCCCTTTCATCACTTTAAAAATGTCCTTCTTCTCCCTTCTGGATCGCATAATTTCTGCTGACAAATCAGCTATTAACCTTATGGGGATTCCCTTTTATGTTATTTGTTATTTTTCCTTGTTGCTTTCAATATTTTTTCATTGTATTTAATTTTTGATAGGTTGATTAATATGTGTCTTGCTTGTTTCTCTTTGGGTTTATCCTTTATGGTACTTTCTGTGCTTCCTGGTGTTATTGACTATTTCTTTCCCATGTTAGGGATGTTTTCAACTATAATCTCTTCAAATAGTTTCTCAGTCCCTTTCTTTTACTCTTCTTCTTCTGGGACCCCTATAAGTTGAATGTTGGTGCATTTAATATTGTCCCAGAGTTCTCTGAGACTGTCCTCAGTTCTTTTCATTATTTTTTCTTTATTCTGCTCTCTGGAAGTTATTTCCACCATTTTATCTTCCAGGCCACTTGTCTCTTCTTCTGCCTCAGTTATTCTGTTATTGATTCTTTCTAGAGTATTTTTAAGTTCAGTTACTGTGTTGTTCATCACTGTTTGTTTGCTTTTTAGTTTTTCTAGATCCTTTTAAAATGTTTCTTGTATTTTTTCCATTCTGCTTCCATGATTTTGGATCATCTTTACTATCATTACTCTGAATTCTTTTTCAGGTGGGTTGTCTGTTTTGTCTTCACGTATTTTGTCTTGTAGGTTTTAATTTTGCTTCTTCAACTGTAACAAATTTTTTGTCCGTTCATTTTTTTTTTTTTTTTTTTTTTTAATGGGTGGTGCTGTGTTCCTGTCTTACTGGTTGTATGGCTGAGACGTCCAGCACTGGGGCAGTTGGATAGAGCTGGGTCTTGGTGCTCTGATGAGGAGCTCTGCAAGGCCTCACTCCGACAGATATTCCCTGGGGTCTGAGGTTCTCTGTTAGTCCAGCGGTTTGGACTTGTAGCTACCACCACAGGAGCTCAGGACCTACCTCTGGCCTGGGAACCAAGATCCCGCAAGCTTCATGGCATGGAAAAAAAAATGTATAAAGAATAAAATAAAATTAGAAAAATAAAAGATTTATTAGGGAAAATAAAACTATAAAAGAATCAACAACAATGAATCAACAGATAAAACAGAACCTCGATCTACAAGAGGAAAAAAGGAAAGAGAAGAAAAAGAAGCTTTGGCTAATGGGGGCAGCATTTAGGTGGGGCTGCAACTTAGGCAGGGTGGGGTTTACTGTGGGATGGGACCTTGGTGGGTGGTGGGTGTGATGTTCAAGCATGGTGCAGGGCCTCTGCTTAGGAACTGCATGTGGTAAGGAAGGCCTCTGGAGTGTGGAGTTCAAGAGTTTGGAGGTAGGGCCCTGAGTGAGTGTGTTTGGGTGGGATTTAGGGCCAGCACTATTGGAGGGGGTCTTAGAGGTGGTCTCCGAGTGTAGAGGTAGGGCCCTGGGTGGGGGTGTAGGGATGGGGCTTGGGCTCTGTTTGGCAGGAGGGAGGCTCCGAGGGCAGATGATTAGGCCCAGGAGCCCAACAGGCTCCCTGGTGCCTAAGTGGACAGGGAAAGCACTGGCTCCATTCCCTTCTGCTCCTTTGCAATCCCCCCATCTCCCCCATCGCCTCTGGACCCTTAACCATGGGTGGATCCCCCTGAGTGTAGGAACTCCTCCCCTCCCTCAGTCACCCCTCAGAGGTGCCAGTCCAGGAGGTCTGGCCTTTAGTTTCACTCCCCCTTCTCCCCCTCCCACTCCCTCAGGACCCACATAGTTGGAGGGAGCCTAGGTGGGCAGAGGATCAGGCCCAGGATCTCAACAGGTTCCTGAGGGCCCAAGTGGGATGAGAAACCTGGCCACACTCCCTTTTGATCCTCTGCCTTCCTAATGGTTTCCCCATTTCCCCCTTCGGGTGTGGGATCCCTTCCCCTACCCTAGCTGCCCCTCAGGGGCGCCAGTGCCATCCTGCCTCCACTTCTCCTCCTCTTTCACTCCCCCCAAGCCTCACGTCCTACCTGGTTGCTAGGGGTTCCTCCCATTCCCTTAGGTATCTGTGGTCACCCACTGGTGCCTGGTAGGTGCCCTAGTTATGATGAGATGCAAATTCTGCAACCTCCTAGTATGCCATCTTGTCTCCACCCCTCTCCTAGTATATTTAATTGAGTTTTTAATGGGGAAGAAGACAGAAGGAAAGGCAAAGGCAGAAACGTGAATAAGAAGCCATGGTTTGACCCAATTTTGGTGTATCCTAACATCAACCATCCATTATTCTCATACTTCAGGAAGACTGAGGTTCCTCTGCTTCCCTGAAGCGCTTCCTTCTCCCCATTCTTTTGCCAATCTACTTGACCAGAGAAAAAATACAACTCAGATCTGTACAGCACGTTGGGGTATGTAAAACTCTCTCAAATATGTTATCATTTAGCTGTTAACATAGCCCTTTGACTTCAATTAGGTCTGTATGTATGTATGTGTGTATTGTTATTACCATTTACAGATAAGAAAACTAAATTTGAGAGAGGTTAAAGATTTCTAAAAAGTTTATAAGACTAGGAAAACACTGAGCTGAGACCACAAACCAGGTTTTCAGACTGTAAATACCCAATGGCTTTATATTCCATGGTATTCCACCAATTACCCCAACCTCGGTGAACAATAGAAATCTCAGCTTAGGAAAAAGAATCTTATCTCCTTCCTAGATTCATGTCACAGAAATCCAAAACATGAGGGAGAAAGGTTAATGACTTCAGAAATAACTTTTGTGTACTACAGTACAATGCCAAAGGAGAACCAATGAAAGACAAGCAAGTTGAAAATTAGGAGAAAAAATAAGAAACTTGCATTGGTTTTAACTGGCCATTTGTAAGAGGGAACTGTGAAAAGATCCCAAATTATGCTGATGTTCTGTATGGAAGATGTTCATCAACTCTACTCCACTTCATTAAAATTTAAGAAGACACAAGAAAAATTGAAATCAGATGTAAATATAATTTTAACAATTTTATTATTATAAAATTAATGCATGTTTACTCTTTTAAAAGTTAAAAACACAAACAGAAAATAAAATAAAATTACAAGCTCCCATTATCTCTTCACCCCCAAATAACCACAATTATGCTGGTATGAGTCCTCTCTGGCTCTGTTTTCTGTGCATAAAAATGTATCCTTTTTTCTGTACTCTACATATAATTTTATAAGTTTTCTTTTTTCATAGCAATTTGATGTGAACATTTGTCTATATTAGTGACAATATTAAACAGGCTACAATGTATCCCCTTACATGAATGTGCTAAAGATAAGGGTATTAGAATAAATAGGAGAGATATAATATTTGACCTAATTTTCTGTTTAAATATCTTATAGAAAAGAACAACAAAGCAAAAAAGACTTACAACTGAAGTTTGCAACTACCTGTACACAAATTATTGAATTTATGACAGAATGAATATCTCTAGGTGTCCATCAGGGCCGGACCAAAAAGGCGAGGGCCAGGGACACCCAACCATTGTCCACAGACAACTGACATATTGTGATTTCAAAAGCGCTGGAGTGGTCCTGATGGTTAACTCCTCAACATCTCTTCCACCCCATGTGATTAATCTAAGCCAATTAAGCTAGTATTGTTCACCTTGCAAGTAACTGGTTTAAAAATGCACTGAAGAGTTCATTCTGGGCAGTGTCACTGCCAGGGACACTGCTTGGCAGTGGCAGGCAAAAGTTTTCTCACTCAGAGAAAGAGAAAGGGACAGAGAGAAAGATATGCCTGTATGGTTCTTCTGGACATTGTCAGTTTTGGATGTGACCCCTGGAACCAATGCTGTGATCCTGCCTGAGAATGAGACCAACAAATGGCAAAGGGTGGAGCCAAGAGAATCACATAGGAAAAAATCTAGCACCCTAAAGAACTACTACACTTGGAACTCTATTCCCCCTACACTCCTTGTTAAATTGGGCAATCTGAGCAGAGATTTCTGTTAGTCACATCATCCCTGATTCCAGCACCGTGTTCCCCATGACACTGTCCTTTAGATTCTTAGGGAAAATCTTTTCTAGCCTGGAATTTTCTCTACAAACAGTAATCAGTATATCTTAATGGTATAAAAATTATATGTATGGGACACCATTTGATAGCTGCATTTATTCTTCAAGATTATTTTATTCAATTCAATTATTGAATTCAATTGAATCAAAAAGCTCACATTTATTCTTCAAGATTTAACTGGGGAGTACTGTGAGGACTCTGACGTGTGTGGAAACACGTGGTGAACTGATGGGGTGGGTGCCCTCAGGCATCCATTTGAATGGACTTATTTTTAGGAGAGGTTGAGGAAACAGTCTCTCCCTTCAGAGGAAGGGAGAGAGCATGCATATCTCATGACCCAGCCCCATGAATCACTAATGCCCCCACAGAAACAGTCTGAAGTAAGAAAATGAAGGACATATTTCTTCTACAGACTCTTTGAGACAGGCCACAGTAGCCCTAACTTGTACCTTGGTGAGGAAGTTTGACTAACAGTAGATGAGATACATACTCTACCTATCTCACCACAGTTAAACACAGCTTTGGCACATTGAGGAATCCAAAGACTAGCATCACCTAAAATCTGTGGTGCTTGGCCCCTTTGGGAATGCTGCACAACCAGGGTATTTGGGAAGCACTCTTAGCTCTGACACCATTAATGATGCTCATGCAGGATACTGGCTGTAATGGCTGCACACAAACTTTCAAATAATTTCAAGGTCAAAGTCTTGGAAAGAGAGGCCAGAGCAAGAGAGGGAGAACTCAGCAGATCTTGTGTGGACATTATAGTTCACTGGATTGTGTGTGAATACATGTGAGATTGAGCTGTTACTTCGAGTATTAACTGAGGAGACTGGCTCTGATATGATCAGGAGGGATCCCATAACACATCAACCAGGGATTACTACCATTTTGTATTCTAGGATTTATCCCTGGATAAAATCTTTTCATCAAGAAGGTAAGCCACCAGAGTCATGTTCTGGCCCTGAACAGAACTGGTATTCTTATTTCACACCCCCAGCTTAGGTTAGGGTATGCTATAAACATCTGGAAACCCACCATTGCTTTAATTGTAAGGATCTTATTGAGAACAAAATTTGTGTGTCTCCTGTAAGATTAAGGTAAGAAATTTGCCTCAGACCTTATTACCAGGAAAGTTTTGTCTTTCTTGAAGAATGTATGTTTTCTTCTTCAAAGACAATGAGAATGTTTTATCCAGTCACATTTTTCTCCCTCCTTGTCCAGCCTCATACTAACGTTTCCCTTAGTGTTATCATCCTATTTGTTGTGTGTTTTCCCTCATTGTACTCCCCCACTACACACACTTCATTGTATAGGAGCCTAGTGAACAACTGCACATCCTTTAAGAACTGAAGTGCAGGGGCAGGGAGAAGATAAGAAAGACAGAAGGGCCACAGGAAGGGAGGAAGTTTAGCTGAGAGAGTAGGGGAAGGCAAAAAGGAGGGAAGAAAGGGGAAAGAGGAGAGAAGAGGGGAAGAGAAAAAGGAGGGAGACAGTAAGTAAAAGAAGAAGAAAGAGGAAGGAGGGAAGCAAAGATATAAAGTGAGATAGAGCCTCACTGTGGAAGAGTGCCTCACAGTTTGCATGGCACCTACACTGGATCCTGCCCATTTAGAAGATGGTGAAATTCAATGATCAAAGAGATAGCAATTAAGAAACTTTCAAAATCAAGCACTAGTAATAACTGTTAGAGAGAGGACATAAAACTCCTTCCTGTTTTCTAATCAGGTTGTCTTTCATGTGTATCATATGAGGTGATAAGAAAACACACAGACGCCTTATCCATGGTGATTGGTGTCAAGGGAACAGAGGAAGTGCTCCATTCTCGCCAATAAATGTGGCAGAATACTAGCCGAGTCTGGTTATCAGAGGAGTGAGTTGATGACTCTGTGCTCAGAGAATCCAGCACTGCCAGGATATAAGAGGGGACAGGGAATAAGCCAACCGACCTGCAAAACCTTGGAGGGGCAAACTGAAGATTTTATAAGGGAGGGCAGGAAAAAGAAAGCACCCAAATTATTTATTTCCTTGGTCAAACTGTTAAATACCAATCCCAATTTGAGGATTCTTTTCTACCTTCAGCCACTTATTTCATATATATATATATATATATATATATATATATATATATATATATATAAAACATTTTTTTTCAGCGAAGGAGATCCACTATCCTTTAGAAAATTCTACAAGATATATAGACATTATTTACTTCATTACATAGCATTGTGTTTGTTATCATGGTGAAACAAGGGAAAATCAGATTTTGTTTTTCCTGGAGTATAAAATCTAGTTGACTTATGAAGGTGAATGTGGAGAATAAATGAACTCTCCAAAGTTCCTCATCAAAACTCTTCCTGCAGAATCTAAGAGCTCACCACAACTTTGTTGTGTGCTCTGTGGCTGACAGGTTCTAGGTGCTCCAGCTGGGTGTCAGACCTGAGCCTCTGAGGTGGGAGAGGCGAGTTCAGGATATTGGACCACCAGACACCTCCCAGCCCCACATAATATCAAGCGGCGAGAGCTCTCTCAGAGATCTCCTTCTCAACACTAAGACTCAGCTCCACTCAATGACTAGGAGTTCCAGTACTGGACACCCTTGCCAAACAACTAGCAAGACAGGAACACAAACCCACCCATTAGCAGAGAGGCTGTCTAAAATCATAATAAGCTCACAGACACCCCAAAACACAGCACTGCATGCAGTCCTGCCCATCAGAAAGACAAGATCCAACCCTACCCACCAGAATACAGTCACCAGTCCCCTCCACTAGGAAGCCTACACAAGTCACTGAACAAACCTCACCCACTGTGTGCAAACACCAAGAAAACCTGGAACTATGAACCTGCAGCCTGCGAAAAGGAGACTCTAAACACAGTAAGTTAAGCAAAATGAGAAGACACATTCACCAGGAAGCCTACTCAACCCACTGAACCAAACTTACCCACTGGGGCAGACACTAAACACAATGAGAAATAAGAACCTGAGGCCTGAGAAAAGGAGACCCAAACACAGTAAGTTAAGCAACATGAGAACACAGAGAAATACTCAGCAGATGAAGGAGCAAAGTAAAAACTCACCAGACCAAACAAATGAAAAGGAAATTGGCAGTCTACCTGAAAAAGAATTCTGAGTAATGATAGTAAAGATGATCCAAAATGTTGCAAATAGAATGGAGAAAATACAAGAAACGTTTAACAAGGACCTAGAAGAACTAAACAGCAAACAAACAATGATGAACAACACAATAAATGAAATTAAAAATTCTCTAGAAGGAATCAATAGCAGAATAACTGAGGCAGAAGAACGAATAAATGACCTGGAGGATAAAATAGTGGAAATAACTACTGCAGAGCAGAATAAAGAATGAAAAGAATTGAGGACAGTCTCACAGACATCTGGGAGAACATGAAACACACCAACATTTGAATTATAGGGGTTCCAGAAGAAGAAGAGAAAAAGAAAGGGACTGAGAAAATATTTCAAGAGATTATAGTTGAAATCTTTCCTAATATGGGAAAGGAAATAGCCAATCAAGTCCAGGAAGCACAGAGTCCCATACAGGATAAATCAAAGGAGGAACACACCAAGACACATATTAATAAAACTATCAAAAATTAACTATAAAGAAAAAATATTAAAAGCAGCAAGGGAAAAGCAACAAATAACATACAAGGGAATACCCATAAGGTTAATAGCTGATCTGTCAACAGAAACTCTGCAAGCCAGAAGTGAGTGGCAGTACATGTTTAAAGCAATGAAAGGGAAAAACCTACAACCAAGATTACTCTACCAAGCAAGGAACTCATTCAGATTCGATGGAGAAATTAAAACTGTTACAGAGAAGCAAAAGCTAAGAGAATTCACAACCACCAAACCACCTTTAGAAAAAATGCTAAAGGAACTTCTCTAGGCAGGAAACACAAAGGAAGGAAAAGACCTACAATAACAAACCCAAAACAATAAAGAAACTGACAATAGGAACATACATATCAATAATTACCTTAAGTGTAAATGGATTAAATGTGCCAACCAAAAGACATAGACTGCCTGAATGGATACACAAACAAGACCTGTATACATGCTGTCTACAAGAGACCCACTTCAGAGCTGGGGACACATGCAGACTGAAAGTGACGGGATGGAGAAAGATATTCCATGCAAATGGAAATCAAAAGAAAGCTGGAGTAGCAATTCGCATATCATACACTTTGACTTTAAAGTAAAGATTATTAAAAAAGACAAAGAGGGCAGTACATAATGATCAAGGGATAAATACAAGACGAAGATATAACAATTGTAAATATTTATGCACCCAACATAGATAAAAAATTGTAAATATTAATGCACCCAGTATATAAAACAAATGCTAACAGCCATAAAAGGGAAAATCAACAGTAACACAATAATAAGAGGGGACTTTAACACCCCAGTTTCACCAATGGACAGATCATCTAAAATGAAAATAAATAAGGAAACACAAGCTTTAAATGACACATTAATCAAGATGGACTTAACTGATATTTATAGGACATTCCATACAAAAACAACAGAACACACTTTCTTCTCAAGTGCTCATGGAACATTCTCCAGGATAGATCATATCTTAGGACAAAAATCAAGCCTTGGTAAATTTAAGAAAATTGAAATCTTATCAAGTATATTTTCCAACTAGAACGCTATGAAACTAGACATCAATTACAGGAAAAATACTGTAAAAAATACACACAAAAGAAATGGAGGCTAAACAACACACTACTAAATAAACAGGAGAAAATAGAAGAAATCAAAGAGGAAATGAAAAAATACCTAGAAACAAATGACAATCAAAACACAATGACCCTAAACCTATGGGATGCAATAACAGCAGTTCTAAGAGGGAAGTTTATAGTAATACAACCCTACCTTAAGAAACAAGAAAAATCACAAATAAACAACCTAACCTTACACTTAAAGCAATTAGAGAAAGGATAAAAAAAAAAACCCAAAGTCAGCAGAGGCAAAGAAATCGTAAAAATCAGATCAGAAATAAATGAAAAAGAAATGAAGGAAACAATACCAAAGATCAATGAAACTAAAAGCTGGTTCTTTGAGAAGAAAAACAAAATTAATAAACCATTAGCCAGACTCATCAAGAAAAATAGGGAAAAGATTCAAATCAACAGAATTAAAAATGAAAAAGGAGAAGTAA
Source organism: Aethalodelphis obliquidens (assembly GCF_003676395.1). NCBI lineage: Eukaryota > Metazoa > Chordata > Mammalia > Artiodactyla > Delphinidae > Aethalodelphis > Aethalodelphis obliquidens. The sequence continues at coordinate 11,305,621 of NW_020838003.1, read as the reverse complement.
AAACTGACACTGCAGAAATACAGAGTATCATCAGAGATTACTACAAGCAACTATAGGCCAATAACATGGACAACTTGGAAGAAATGGACAATTACCTAGAAAAGCACAATCTTCCAAGACTGAACCAGGAAGAAATAGAAAATATAAACAGACCAATCACAAGCACTGAAATTGAAACTGTGATTAAAACTCTTCCATCAAACAAAAGCCCAGGAGCAGATGGCTACACAGGTTCATTCTATCAAGCATTTAGAGAAGAGCTAAAAACTTTCCTTCTCAAACTCTTTCAAAATATAGCAGAGGGAGGAACACTCCCAGACTCATTCTACCAGGTCACCATCACACTGAAACCAAAACCAGAGAGAGATGTCACAAAAAAAGGAAACTAATGTCAATAACACTGATGATCACAGATGCAAAAATCATCAACAAAATACAAGCAAACAGAATCCAACAACACATTAAAAGGATCATACCTGCTGATCAAGTGGGTTGATCCCAGGAATGCAAGGATCCTCCAATATACACAAATCAATCAATGTGATACACCATATTAACAAATTGAAGCATAAAAACCATATGATAATCTCAATATATGCAGATAAAGCTTTTGACAAAATTCAACACCAATTTATGATAAAAAACCCTCCAGAAAGTAGGCATAGAGGGAACTTACCTCAACATAATAAAAGCCGTATATGACACACCCAGAGCCAGCATCATTCTCAATGGTGAAAACTGATAGCATTTCCACTAAGATCAGGAACAAGACAAGGTTGCCCCCTCTCACCATTATTCAACATAGTTTTGGAAGTTTTAGCCACAGCAATCAGAGAAGAAAAAGAAATAAAAGGAATCCAAATCAGAAAAGAGGTAAAACTGTCACCGTTTGCAGATGACATGACACTATAAATAGAGAATCCTAAAGATGCTACCAGAAAACTAACAGAGCTAATCTATGAATTTGGTCGAGTAGCAGGATACAAAATTAATGCACAGAAATCGCTTGCATTCCTATACACTACTGATGAAAAATCTGAAAGGGAAATTAAGGAACCAGTCCCAGTTACCATTGCAACAAAAATAACTCAGAATAAACCTACCTAAGGAGACAAAAGACCTGTATGCAGAAAACTAGAAGACACTGATGAAAGAAATTAAAGATGATACAACAGATGGAGAGATAGACCATGTTCTTGGATTGGAAGGGTCAACATTGTGAAAACGACTATGCTACCAAAAGCAATCTACAGATTCAATGCAATCCCTATCAATCTACCAATGGCATTTTTCACAGAACTAGAAAAAAATTTTCACAATTTGTATGGAAACACAAAAGACCCTGAATAGCCAAAGCAATCTTGAGAAAGAAAAATGGAGCAGGAGGAATCAGGCTCCCTGACTTCAGACTATACTACAAAGCTACAGTAATCAAGACAACATGGTACAGGCACAAAAACAGAAATATAGATCAATGGAACAGGATAGAAAGCCCAGAGATAAACCCATGCCCATATAATCACCTTATCTTTGATAAAGGAGGCAAGACTATACAATGGAGAAAAGACAGCCTCTTCAATAAGTGGTGCTGGTAAAACTGGACAGCTACATATAAAAGAATGAAATACACAAAAATAAACTCATACACAAAAATACACAAAAATAAACAAAACAAACATACACAAAAATAATGAAATACACAAAAATAAACTCATACACAAAAATAAACAAAACAAAAATAAACCATACACAAAAATAAACTCAAAATGGATTAAAGACCTAAATATAAGGTCAGCCACTATAAAACTCTTAGTGGAAAACATAGGAAGGACAGTATATGACATAAATCACAGCCAGATACTTTTTGACCCACCTCTGAGAGAAATGGAAATAAAAACAAAAATATGGGACCTAATGAAACTTAAAAGCTTTTGCACAGCAAAGGAAACCATAAGACAAAAAGACAACCCTCAGCATGGGAGAAAATATTTGCAAACGAAGCAACTGACAAAGGATTAATCTCCAAAATATACAAGCAGCTCATGCAGCTCAATATCAAAAAAACAAACAACCCAATCAAAAAATGGGCAGAAGGCTTAAATAGACATTTCTCCAAAGAAGATATACATATTGCCAACAACCACATGAAAGGATGCTCAACATCACTAATCATTAGAGAAATGCAAATCAAAACTACAATGAGGTATCACCTCACACCTGTCAGAATGGCCTTCATGAAAAAAATCTACAAACAATAAATGCTGGAGAGGGTGGGGAGGAAAGGGAACCCTCTTGCACTGTTGGTGGGAATGTAAATTGATACAGCCACTATAGAGAACAATATGGAGTTGTCTTAAAAAACTAAAAATAGAACTACCATATGACCCAGCAATCCCACTACTGGCCATATACCCTGAGAAAACCATAATTGAAAAAGAGACATGTACCACAATGTTCATTGCAGCACTATTTACAATAGCCAGGACATGGAAGCAACCTAAGTGTCCATCAACAGATGAATGGATAAAGAAGATGTGCCACATATATACAATGGAATATTACTCAGCCATAAAAAGAAATGAAATTGAGTTATTTGTAGTGAGGTTGATGGGCCTAGAGTCTGTCATATAGAGTGAAGTAAGTCAGAAAGAGAAAAACAAATACCGTATGCTAACACATATATGCAATCTAAAGGAAAAAAAAGGTTCTGAAAAACCTAGGAGCAAGACAGGAATAAAGACATAGATTTAGAGAATGGACTTGAGGCCTCGGGGAGGGGGAAGGGTAGGCTGGGATGAAGTGAGAGAGTGGCATGGTCTTATATACATTACCAAATGTAAAATAGATAGCTAGTGGGAAGCAGCTGCATAGCACAGGGAGATGTGGTTTGTGATCAACTCGAGGGGTGGGATAGGGAGGGTGGGAGGGAGACACAAGAGGGAGGGCATATGAGGATATATGTATACGTACAGCTGATTCACTTTGCTATACAGCAGAAACTAACACAACGTTGTAAAGCAATTATACTCCAATAAAGATGTTAAAACAAAACTAAACACCCCCCAAAAATAAAATAGTAACTAATGCTCTGCATTCCCTACTAAATACTTGTTCTTACCTTTTATGTTTAAGCTTATAATTATTCTCTGTAAGGTAATAAGATTGAAGACTGTAATTCCTCACTAGAATAAGCCCCAATAGTAACAAAACATGGGTAGTGCTGCAATAATAAATGTATTAAGCCAGAAAAACAAACAAACAAAAAAAAACTTCCTCCTTTTTCACAATCAGGGGCCATCTTAGAAAATGAAGTCATGGTGATAGCTCACTTATTAACCAGAACTGCAATTCAGGTCTACAAACCTCCACTTCTAGTACTACAGATGTTGTAATAAGACACTCTTACCTGCTCACCATAAGTGAGGAACATGTGAAAATATTAATCCCAATTTTATGTATTAGGGCAAAGAATGAGCAAAATATGGTTTGGTCAATTCATTGTCCCAATTTTCAAAGCACTAAGCACTGTATATTTAAAATTAAATGGGGGAAAGAAGATGTAACACAGCAACCTAGGTAAGAGGAATGATTTGGATGACTTTATTAAACTCATCCTGTAACCTAAAAAAAGAGAGAAATGGACAGGTCACCAGGCTGATGGGAGGTAAGCACTAAAGCACAAATAGAAAATTCAGGCCATGTTGCTGATACAGCTCTGTGTTGACTGATGGCACTCACTGCCATTAGCAACATCATTGTTATCTCACCTTAAGTGAGATTGAAAACTACCTCGGGGACTGCAAGGGAGGCATGAAACTACTTAAGCAAATATCAACAATAAAATTTTAGGTCTATCTTATTTTATTTTATTTTTTTGCCTCCCACAAAGTTACGTGAATAAAGTAGTCTATATTAAATATCATGGATGAAGAAGTAAAATTTTGAGCCACATTACAAAACAAAGCCAAAGAAATTAGTATACAAAAAAAATGTTTGCAATCTGAATGAAAATTACAGTTGCCAATAGTGCAAACAGATATAGAAAGCTAATAAATCCCAGGTGACAACAAATTGATAAAATATTAAGAACTCTAAATGAATAGAAATAGCAAAGCTTGTTAAAAAAAAAAAAAAGGAAACAACTTCTTTGGATAAATCAGATAACTATGTAGTTCATCCCAGAAAAAGGAATAAAATAAATTCTGATTTCTTAATCTTACTTTTAAATCGTGATATATATTCACCTTGGGGTTGAGAGAAAAAGAAATTCTGATTCTAAAATAAACATTGCTGTCACATGTTGGTGACCTCAAGGAAATATTGTGGGTTAGGAGGAAAGATAGGAAACCCAGATTTAATGTCCTTAGAGAAAACTAATGAACTGATGATTTACCTCAGGAGACTGGAGAAACTGAAAACTCAAATCAAAATATAAAAAGAATACATCAATGCTTTGTTCTCAAGTTTCTTTAGAAAGTAAGTGCTCCGCTTGAAAGCAGTAAATGCAAATGCATAGAATTCTTAAGAAACAATAAAATTTATACCTATGGATTTTATATTCCTTTATATTTTAGCCTCTGTAATATTTTACATCCTCCTCCCAATCTGTGATTCTTGTTTTCCATATCCCTGTTTTAACTCAAGAATTTATGTTGAAGAAGACCAAAAAAAAAAAAAAAAAGAGTAATCTAAAAATCCTTTACAGGAGAGGGAGCTTCAAGATGGCAGAAGAGTAAGACATGGAGAACACCTTCCTCTCCACAAATACATCGGAAATACATCTACGTGTGGAACAACTCCTACAGAACACCTACTGAATGCTGGCAGAAGACCTCAGACTTCCCAAAAGGCAATAAACTCCCCACGTACTTGGGGAGCACAAAAGAAAAAAGAAAAAACAGAGACAAAAGAATAGGGATGGGACCTGCACCAGTGGGAGGGAGCTGTGAAGGAGGAAAGGTTTCCACACAGTAGAAGCCCCTTTGTGGGCGGAGACTGTGGGTGGCGGAGGGGGAAGATTCAGTGCTGCGGAGGAGAGCACAGGCACAGGGGTGCGGAGGGCAAAGCGGAGAGATTCCCGCACAGAGGACTGTTGCCGACCGGCACTCACCAGCCCGAGAGGCTTGTCTGCTCACCCGCCGGGACGCGCGGGGCCTGGGACCTGAGGCTCGGGATTCGGTCGGATCCCAGGGAGAGGACTGGTGTTTGCTTCGTGAACACAGCCTGAAGGCGGCTAGTGCGCCACGGCTAGCCGGGAGGGAGTCTGGGAAAAAGTCTGTACCTGCAGAAGAGGCAAGAGACTTTTTCTTACCTCTTTGTTTCCTGGTGCGCGAGGAGAGGGGATTAAGAGAGCACCGCTTAAAGGAGCTCCAGAGACCGGAGTGAGCTGCGGCTATCAGCATAAACCCCAGAAACAGGCATGAGATGCTAAGGCTGCTACTGCAGCCACCAAGAAGCCTGTGTGCGAGCACAGGTCACGGTCCCCACCTCCCCTCCTGGGAGCCTGTGCAGGCCGCCACTGCCAGGGTCCCGTGATCCAGGGACAACTTCCCCGGGAGAATGCATGGTGCACCTCAGGCTGATGCAACGTCACGCCGGCGTCTGCCGCCACAGGATCGCCCCGCACAACGTACCCCTCCCTCTCCCTGGCTTGAGTAAGCCAGAGCCCCTGAATCAGCTGCTCCTTTAACCCCGTCCTGTCTGAGCGGAGAATAGACGCCCTCAGGCGACCTACACGCAGAGGTGGGGTGAAATCCAAAGCTGAACCCAAGAGCTGTTCAAACAAGAAGAGAAAGGGAAATCTCTCCCAGCAGCCTCAGAAGCAGCAGATTAAATCTCCACAATCAACTTAATGAACCCTGCATCTGTGGAATACCTGCATAGACAACGAATCACCAGAAATTGAGGAGGTGTACTTTGGAACCAATGATATATTTTTTTTCCCTTTTCCTCTTTTTGTGAGTGTGTATGTGTATGCTTCTGTGTATGATATTGTCTGAATAGCTTTGCTTTTACCGTTTGTCCTAGGGCTCTGTCTGTCCGTATTTTTTTTCCTTTCTTTTAGTATAGTTTTTAGCGCTTGTTATCATTGGTGGATTTGTATTTTGGTTTCGTTGCTCTCTTCTTTCATTTGTTTAAACTACTTTTTAATTGTTTTCATAATTATATTTTATTTTAATAACTTTTTATTTTATTTTATCTTTTTCTTTCTTTCTTCTTTTTTTCTCCTTATATTCTGAGCCATGTGGATGACAGGCTCTTGGTGCCCCAGCCAGGCATCAGGTCTGTGCCTCTGAGGTGAGAGTGCCAAGTTCAGGACGTTGGACCACGAGAGACCTCCCAGCTCCACATAATATAAAATGGCAAAAATCTCCCAGAGATCTCCATCTCAACGTCAAGACCTAGCTCCACTCAATGACCAGCAAGCTATAGTGCTCGACACCCTATGTGAAACAACTAGCAAGACAGAAATACAACACCCCCTTTAGAAGAGATGCTGCCTAAAATCATAATAAGGTCACAGACACCCCAAAAGACACCACCAGACGTTGACCTGCCCACCAGAAAGAAAAGATTCAGCCTCATCCACTAAAATACAGGCACTAGTCCCCTCCACCAGGAAGCCTACACAACCCACTGACTCAACCTTAGCCACTGGGGGCAGAAACCAAAAGCAACAGGAACTATGAACCATTAACCTGTGAAAAGGACAGCCCAAACACAGTAAGTTAAGCAAAATGAGAAGACAGAGAAACATACAGCAGATGAAGGAGCAAGGTAAAAACCCACCAGACCTAACACATGAAAAGGAAATAGGCAGTCTACCTGAAAAAGAATTCAGAATAATGATAGTAAAGATGATCCAAAATGTTGCAAATAGAATGGAGAAAATACAAGAAACGTTTAACAAGGATCAAGAGGAACTAAAGAGCAAAGAAACGATGATGAACAACACAATGAATGAAATTAAAAATTCTCTAGAAAGGATCAATAGCAGAATAACTGAGGCAGAAGAAAGGATAAGTGACCTGGAAGATAAAATAGTGGAAATAACTACTGTAGAGCAGAATAAAGAAAAAAGAATGAAAAGAACTGCGGACAGTATCAGAGACCTCTGGGACAACATTAAATGCACCAACATTTGAATTATAGGGGTCCCAGAAGAAGAAGAGAAAAAGAAAGGGACTGAGAAAATATTTCAAGAGACTGTATTTGAAAACTTCCATAATATGGGAAAGGAAATAATTAATCAAGTCCAGGAAGCACAGAGAGTCCCATACAGGATAAATCAAAGGAGAAACATGCCATGGCACATATTAATCAAACTATCAAAAATTAGGGCTTCCCTCATGGCACAGTGGTTGAGAGTCTGCCTGCCAACACAGGGGACATGGGTTCGTGCCCCAGTCTGGGAAGATCCCACATGCTGCGGAGCGGCTGGGCCTGTGAGCCATGGCCACTGAGCCTGCATGTCCGGAGCCTGTGCTCCGCAACGGGAGAGGCCACAAGAGTGAGAGGCCCGTGTACCACAAAAAAAAAAAAAAAAAAAAACTATCAAAAATTAAATACAAAGAAAAAACATTAAAAGCAGCAAGGGAAGAACAACAAATAACATACAAGGGAATCCCCATAAAATTAACAGCTGATCTTTCAGCAGAAACTCTGCAACCCAGAAAGGACTGGCAGGACATATTTAAAGTTATGAAAGGGAAAAACCTACAACCAAGATTACTATACACAGAAAGGATCTCATTCAGATTCGATGGAGAAATTAAAACCTTCATAGACAAGCAAAAGCTAAAAGAATTCAGCACCACCAAACCAGCTTTACAACAAATGCTAAAGGAACTTCTTTGGCAGGAAACACAAGAGAAGGAAAAGACCTACAATAACAAACCCAAACAATCTAGAAAATGGTAATAGGAACATACATATCGATAATTACCTTAAATGTAAATGGATTAAATGCTCCAACCAAAAGACACAGACTGGCTGAATGGATACACAAAAAAGACATGTATATATGCTGTCTACAAGAGACCCACTTCAGACCTAGGGACACATACAGACTGAAAGTGAGGGGATGGAAAAATATATTCCATGCAAATGGAAACCAAAAGAAAGCGGGAGTAGCAATTCTCATATCAGACAAAATACTTTTTAAAACAAAGATTACAGGAGACAAAGAAGGACACTACATAATGATCAAGGGATCAATTCAAAAAGAAGAGATAACAATTGTCAATATTTATGAACACAACATAGGAGCACATCAATACATAAGGCAAATACTAACAGCCATAAAAGGGGAAATCGACAGTAAAATAATCATAGTAGAGGTCTTTAACACCCCACTTTCACCAACGGACAGATCATCCAAAATGAAAATAAATAAGGAAACACAAGCTTTAAATGATACATTAAACAAGTAGAACTTAATTGAAATTTATAGGACATTCCATCCAAAAAAAACCAGAATACACTTTCTTCTCAAGTGCTCATGGAACATTCTCCAGGATAGATCATATCTTAGGTCACAAATCAAGCCTTGGTAAATTTAAGAAAATTGAAATCGTATCAAGTACCTTTTCAACCACAACGCTATGAGACTAGATATCAATTACAGGAAAAATATCTGTAAAAAATACAAACACAAGGAGGCTAAACAATGCACTACTTAATAACCAAGAGATCACTGAAGAAATCAAAGAGGAAATCAAAAAATACCTAGAAACAAATGATAATGAAAACACAATGACCCAAAACCTATGGAATTCAGCAAAAGCAGTTCTAAGAGGGAATTTTATAGCAATGCAATCCTTCCTTAAGAAACAAAAAACATCTGAAATAAACAACCTAACCATACACCTAAAGCAATTAGAGAAAGAAGAAAAAAAAAACCAAAGTTAGCAGAAGGAAAGAAATCATAAAGATAAGATCAGAAATAAATGAAAAAGAAATGAAGGAAACGATAGCAAAGATCAATAAAAGTAAAACCTGGTTCTTTGAGAAGATATACAAAATTAATAAACCATTAGCCAAACTCATCAAGAAAAAAAGGGAGAAGACACAAATCAATAGAATTAGAAATGAAAAAGGATAAGTAACAACTGACACTGCAGAAATACAAAGGAGCATGAGAGATTACTACAAGCAACTATATGCCAATAAAATGGACAACCTGGAAGAAATGGACACATTCTTAGAAACGCACAACCTTCTGAGACTGACCCAAGAAGAAATAGAAAATATGAACAGACCAATCACAAGCACTGAAATTGAAACTGTGATTAAGAATCTTCCAACAATCAAAAGCCCAGGAGTAGATGGCTTCAAGGCGAATTCTATCAAACAGCTAGAGAAGAGCTAACACCTATCCTCAAACTCTTCCAAAATACAGCAGAGGGAGGAACACTCCCAAACTCATTCTACAAGGTCACCATCACTCTGATACCAAAACCAGACAAAGATGTCAAAAAGAAAGAAAATGACAGGCCGATATAACTTATGAACATAGATGCAAAAATCCTTAACAAAATGCTAGCAAACAGAATCCAACAGCACATTAAAAGGATCACACACCATGATCAAATGGCATTTATCCCAGGTAAGCAAGGACTCGTCAATATATGCAAATCAATCAGTGTGATAAACCATATTAACAAACTGAAGGAGAAAAACCATATGATCATCTCAAGAGATGCAGAGAAAGCTTTCAACAAAATTTAACACCAATTTATGTTAAAAACCCTCAAGATAGTAGGCACAGAAGGAACTTAACTCAACATAATAAAGGCCATATATGACAAACCCACAGCCAACATCATCCTCAATGCTGAAAAATTGAAACCATTTCCACTAAGATCAGGAAAACGACAAGGTTGCCCACTCTCACAACTATTATTCAACATAGTTTTGGAAGTTTTAGCCACAGCAATCAGAGAAGAAAAAAAATTAAAGGAATCCAAAAGAAGAAGTAAAGCTGTCACTGTTTGCAGATGACATGATACTACACACAGAGAATCCTAAAGACGCTACCAGAAAACTACTAGAGCTAATCAGTGAATTTGGTAAAGTAGCAGGACACAAAATTAATGCACAGAAATGTCTTGCATTTCTATGCACTAATGATGAAAAATCTGAAAGTGAAATTAAGAAAACACTCCCATTTACCATTGAAACAAAAATCAAAAAATACCTAGGAATAAGCCTACCTAAGGAGACAAAAGACCTGTATGCAGAAAATTATAAGACACTGATGAAAGAAATCAAAGATGATACAAATAGATGGAGAGATATACCATATTCTTGGATTGGAAGAATCAACATTGTGAAAATGACTCTACTACCCAAAGCAATCTACAGATTCAATGCTATCCCTATCAAACTACCACTGGCATTTTTCACAGAACTAGAACAAAAAATATCACAATATTTATAGAAACACAAAAGACCCCAAATAGCCAAAGCAATCTTCAGAAAGAAAAACAGAGCTGGAGGAATCATGCTCCAAGTCTTCAGACTATACTACAAAGCTACAGTAATCAAGACAGTATGGTACTGGCACCGGAACAGAAATATAGATCAGTGGAACAGGATAGAAAGCCCAGAGATAAACCCACGTACATATGGTCACCTTATCTTTGATAAAGTATCAAGACTATACAATGGAGAAAAGAAAGCCTCTTCAGTAAGTGGTGCTGGGAAAACTGGACAGCTACATGTAAAAAAATGAAAGTAGAACACTCCCTAACACCATACACAAAAATAAACTCAAAATGGATTAAAGACCTAAATATAAGGCCAGACACTATAAAACTCTTAGAGGAAAATATATGCAGAACACTCTATTACATAAATCACAATGAGAACCTTTTTGACCCACCTCCTAGAGAAATGGAAATAAAAACAAAAATAAACAAATGGGACCTAATGAAACTTAAAAGCTTTTACACAGCAAAGGAAACCATAAACAAGATGAAAAGACAAGCCTCAGAATGGGAGAAACTATTTGCAAATGAAGCAATGGACAAAGGATTAATCTCCAAAATATACAGGCAGCTCATGCAGCTCAATGTCAAAAACACAAACAACCCAACGCAAAATGGACAGGAGACCTAAATAGACATTTCTCCAAAGAAGATATACAGATTGCCAACAAACACATGAAAGGATGCTCAACATCCCTAATCATTAGAGAAATGCAAATCAAAACTTCAATGAGTTATCACCTCACAGCAGGCTGAATGGCCATCATCCAAAAATCTACAAGCAGTAAATGCTGGAGAAAATGCAACCCTCTTGCACTGTCGGTGGGAATGTAAATTGATACAGCCACTATGGAGAACACTATGGAGGTTCCTTAAAATACTGCAAGTAGAACTATCATACCACCCAGAAATCCCACTCCTGGGCATATACTCTGAGAAAACCATAATTCAAAAAGAGTCATGTACCACAATGTTCATTGCAGCACTATTTACAATAGCCAGGACATGGAAGCAACCTAAGTGTCCATCAACAGATGAGTGGATAAAGATGTGCCACATGTATACAATGGAATATTACTCAGCCATAAAAAGAAACAAAATTGAGTTTTTTGTAGAGAGGTGGATGGACCTAGAGTCTGTCATACAGAGTGAAGTAAGTCAGAAAGAGAAAAACAAATACCGTATGCTAACACGTCCATATGGAATCTAAAAAAAGGTCATGAAGAGCGTATGGGCAAGATGGGAATAAAGACGCAGACCTACTAGAGAATGGACTTGACGACACAGGGAGGAGGTAGGGGAAGCTGGGACAACGTGAGAGAGTGGCATGGACATATATACACTACTAAGTATAAAATAGATAGCTAGTGGGAAGCAGCCGCATAGCACAGGGAGATCAGCTCGGTGCTTTGTGACCACCTAGTGGGGTGGGATAGGGAGGGTGGCAGGGAGGGAGACACAAGAGGGAAGAGATATGGGGATATATGTATATGTATAACTGATTCACTTTGTTATAAAGCAGAAACTAACACACCATTGTAAAGCAATTATACTCCAGTAAAGATATTAAAAAAAAAATCCTTTACAAATCTCCATTAACTATCTTAGTGGGGGAGCTTGTATTTAATTGACTGTAGTTTATGCAAATACGATCAGAGGAATTAACATATTGGAAGGAGCTGACATTTTTCCTGATATATTGAATCATTAGCATGACAGAATCACTTAAGCTGGATTCACTAACATCAGGTTTCCTCTCATTATTGACCCCTACAGAGTAGGCTCTGACAAGTGGAACTGCTGCAAAGTTCATTAATAATGTGGAATAAATCAATTGTTCAGGAAATACTGAAAACAGATGACACTGACCTCATGCATTTCGCAAGTTCAGCACAAATACATCTCCATCAAGGACACAGAATCTCCCCCATGTCCTTTTCTGACCTACCCATGGAACCTGGTCTTCAACCTCCCCTGTCCTCAAGCATCCCAGGGGGAAACAGCTCCTCATCCCCCTGTGAACACAGTAGGCCAATGGACATTCAAAAAAGAAATCGCTTCAGGCCTGAAAAGAAAGAACATGGAGGCTTTTACAAGATTTACAAACATAAACTGAGTGATGGCCATGACTTAGGGTGTGTACTTAGGCTTTTTTTCACATTTGTAGCTAATATTTCAAAAGAACTATTTCTATTTCCTAACTAACAAGAACACAGCTTCTGTGGGTTAAAGGGTATGATCAGGAATAGGGAAAGGCCAAGAACATAACCTGGTCTATTTTTTATGATGCAGCGTCAGCTAGTTCTAGGATGTGAAGAATTCCTTACTGTAGATGTTGTATCCTATGGCTACAGGTAACAACATGCTTTCTAAGTACAATCTCTGTATTACTATCATCACCTCAACACTTTTCAAATTGTAATCACTTAAGTAACTTTGTCACCTAGAAGTTTTAATTTAAACATGTCTGCGCTCCCAAAACCTTTTGCTGTGTGTGTTTCTATGTTATACAATATAATCAGCTTGTGTTAGTCTGTGCTATTGGGGCAGAAATAACATGGACAAAGGAAATCCAGAGAATCCAAAAATAATCTGATTTTAGCCAATTGATTCAACTTCTCACCCACAAACCCTCAAATTGAAACTCCTTTCCTTGATTGATTTTTCCCCTCCTCAGAACTGCTTAATAGTAATGTTAATGAGCAGTGTAATAACCAAAAAGAGGGTGGAAAGAGAAAAGGCAGAGAATTAACAGAAGAGAATAATCTACGAAGTAGGAAACTGGTCATAATCTACTGAGAATGAATTATCTAGGTTCGTAAATTAGTGACATATTCCTCTGTATGTTTCCTTTCTTTTTTTATCAGATTACCTATAAATATATATATATATTTAAAAAGTGAGTTCCAACAGTATAGACATTACACACAAGAATTCTTGAGAGAAAAATGGACATAAAACATTCCCATTAAACCATTTTTTTGGCGGGAGAGGACTTGGTAGGGGATAGTAATGGATAGTGTTTACATAAAACCTAAATTGCCTTGATATTTAGGGGATATCTCCACTGGTTTCATTTCTTTTAATTTTTTTAAATTGGGTTATCTGTAAAGATTTCATATGCCTCAGAGCTTCTTTGAAATAATTAGCAGAAGTCTCAGAGCACATAAAACTGAAGCTCCCTCTGTGAATGCATACTTCTCTGGTCCCTGGCTGGCTCCTTCTCCTTTGGATCTCAATATAAATCTTACCTCTTCAGAGGAACAATACCAGAGCAGTCTTCACTATATTTCTTATATTCACACCCTTTTTATTTCCTTTCTAGCCCTTATCATATTATAATTGCTATGTTTGTTCATTTAATTAGCTCATTTCAAATTTTTAGCTCCTACCTAATTAGAAGGTAAGCTGCATGAGGACAGTAATATTGTCAATTTTTCATCATAGTGACTGGCATATTGTAGAAAGGTAATAAGTATTTGTTAAATGGATGAATAAATAAGAATGTGAGCACTTTACATACATCCATCTATTAATGTTTTATTTCTTGGAATTTAGCATAAAAGCTCATTCTAATTCCATTTTGTTTTACCATCCCCAAAACCAAAGTAATTCAACCAGCTTAAAATTCTGTACAGAAGAGTTCTGCACAACAACAAAAAACATTTAGCAACCTCTGTTTTAAGTATAACCACTAATCATTACAGAAAATTTGAGTAGAACCCTCTTTTGATAGGAAAGCAAACGAAAAATTATCCTTAAGTTTCTACTAAGAGTGCAGTAAGAAGAAATCAGATTCTTCTTAAAATATGACAGCCCAGAGAAATCCTTTACATACAGTGTTCTATACCACAGTGTTTAAAATGACATAAAATAACATCAGAAATCACACTTACTCTATAGTGGTAATCATTTCACAATATATAACACGTGGTACCTTTTAAACTTAACAATGCTGTATCTCAATAAAAACTAATTGTTTAAAAAGAAATCACACTTAAACTGCCTCCCAGTTTTAATTCATTTATTGAACAAATATTTATGTTGGGCTCCACTTATATTCCAGAGACAGAGCTTCACTGTGATTGTGAAGACAATACAGACACAGAGCTTAAAACTAACTCATATATAATAACTCTTTTCAATATAAGAAATGCTTTTCAATCTACTGTTTCTTTAAACTTCCAAGCCCAGTTTTATGCTTTTTGAAAATATCAAAGCATGGCTTGTAGGCCCAAGCCCCCAGGTAACAAAATCAAAGAAAGCCTGAGGCTCAAAAACTAGAAAAATAACTAAGACCTCTCCAAATTTAAACAAGACAAAATTACGTTTGTAGAATTCCATTTGTTTCCGTCTGTGTAGCTATAGGCTACATATTTAAAGTAATTAAATGTGAAAGTGAAAAGAAAGATATCAATCATGATTCTGAAAACTAATTTGAATGCTTTGGAAATACTTGATAAAGGCAAGTCATTTTGATGGACAACTGTGAAAAAAAGAAAATTTAAAAATCTGAAAGAATTCTGAACTCAGATTTCTCCGCAATTTATTGAGGTTCTTACTTCTCTTCAAAGAAAATGAAACAGAAGAACACATAAAGCACTTGACATGTCATTTATACAAGAAACATGAAAATAAATTCCAAAAGCAGGCCCATGCTAAAATAAAACCAAAAGTAGTGAAATAAGTCAGACAAAGACATATACTGTATGATATCACTAAGAAAGCTGAACTCATAAAAAGAGTAGAATGGTGGTTACCAGGGGCTGGGGAGTGAGGGAAATGGGTGAAGGTGGTCAAAGGATACAAACTTCCAGTTATGAGATAAATAAGTTCTGAGTAATCTAATGTACAGCATGGTCATTATAGTTAATAATACCATATTATACAATTGAAAGTTTCTAAGAGAGTTGATCTTAAATGTTCACACCACGAAAAAGAAATGGTAATCATGTGATGTGATGGTGGTGTTAGCTAACACTACAGTGGTAATTATTTCACAATGCATAAGTGTATCAAATTAACATGTTGTACACCTTAAACCTGCACAATGTTATATGTCAGTTATATCTCAATAAAGCAGGAAATAAACAAATAAATTAAATTTTTGAAAAGGAAAAAATAGACAAAACCCATAAATAAATAAATAAATTTTTTTAAGAAAAGTAAATATATATACAAATTCAACAAAGGAAAGCCTTTACACTACTTTTTTAAAAAATGACTAATAAAATACACTTAAACATTTGAAGCTAAAATAAAATCTTTAAATTATGTATGACTTTTACAAATTCCAGTTTTAATAATTTTTCAATTACTTAACTAAGTACCACCCTGAGCACTTTGGAAAAGAGGGCTTCTATTGCATCTATAAAGAAATGATCATCAGGTTGTCATGAGGACTCCACATTAAATATTAAAAACAAATAGATTAATAATTTCACTGTGGTGACAGGAAATTGGAAACAATCCAGGTGTCCATGTGTAGACAGGTCCTGTGTAGATAGGACAAATGTGATGGAGGTACCCCATAGAGCACTTAGAGAAATTAGAAGCAAGGTACACATAGAGCAACATGAATGGCTCCTAAGGTCAAGTGACGAGTGAAGAAAATTTAGGAATAGAATGAAATATATATCGTGTGATAACCCTTATGTAAGTTAAAGATATATACACACAGAACAATTATACACTTTCAAACAACAACATATACATTAAATACATTATAATGGTTACCCAACATGAAAAGGAGAAAGGAAGAGAGTTGTTGGAAGTGAAAGGTAATAAATACAAGCACACATAGATTCATTCATGTACATATACATTCACATATATAAACATACATTCATATATATGTACATACATTCAAGAGGGGGCCCTTGCAAAGACCAATGATGATAATGAGAGTATGATTAACTCAATCCTCTATATCTCAATTCAAAGAAAACTCTTAATACTCTTGGTTGTTGTTGTTGTTGTTTTGTCTGTGTTGGGTCTTCGTTGCTGCAAGTGGGCTTCCTCTAGTTGCAGGGAGCAGGGGTCCACTTTTCGTTGCGGTGCGCAGGCCTCTCCCTGTGGTGGCCTCTCTTGATGCAGAGCGCGGTTTTCAGCAGCTGTGGCTCACGGGCTCTAGAGCACAGTCTCAGCAGTTGTGGCACACGGGCCCAGCTGCTCTGCGGCATGTGGGATCTTCCCAGACTAGGGCTCGAACCCACGTCCCCTGCATTGGCAGGGAAGCCCTTCTTGGTTGTTTAATTTTATTTTTGTCTTACGTTCACAGACTTAAACCACAATTCTGGTCACCATTTTCTTGGATAGAATGTTTATCAAAAAACTGACAAAATAATTTAAAGTCCATGTCTTGACAATGGATTGAGATGTCATGCTACTAATTTAAGCAGCTTGTTTTGTTAGGAAAAAGCAGTCCTCACACAACAATTCACCAATTTCTTTTAGTAGTCTACAGCTACATGTTCCCATTAGATCTTATTTTAACAGATATCTATGTGGTGCTAAATATATATTATAGACTGTTCCACGTACTTTACAAAGGTTAATTTGTTTAATCCTTATAACACCCCAATGAGGTAGGTACTATCCTTACCCACATTTTACAGAAAATGAAGCTGAAGTAAGAAGAGGCTCTCTAATTCACCCAAAGTCGCAGCTAGTTAAGTGGCAGAATTCAAACCCACGAGGTCTGAGCCCAGAGTCTGTGTGTTAACTGTTCACACTATGTAAAGCTGCCTCTTGGATGAGGCAAAATATCCAGATGCACAAATGTCTATTCTAATACAGATCCAGAGCCAGTGCCTTCTTACAATTAATTAACAAGTGGCAATGTGGAAAAATCACCAAATATGAGCAAGACACTATGCTAGATACTGTACATACTACTGTGTTATCCAATTTAATGCTCATATTAACAGCAGAGGAAGAACCCAGAAAGATTAATTGACTTGCTTCACGTCTCACAGCTAATAGGTAGCAGAGCAAGTATTTGAATCCAAGAAAAACCACCGTTTTGTACAACTCCGTGAAGGAACACTCATATTGGAGTCTATGTGAACGGCATCCCTGATATGTGCTGCCCATGAATCTGAGTCTATTTGACTTCAAATCCAGTACTCTTTACACTGCAAAGACTTAGAATCAAATAAGACCTTATAGCATAATCAAACATAGTGACAAATGACTCTGCAAGGCTTTGCCATAGACTGGCATTTCAATACTATTAGATCTGAATTCTTAATGGTCAAATTTCTCTCTTAATTCAGGAATATGATTCCAGTCTGCTCCTCTTTGTTCCATATCTGGTCTTCAAATTACAAATTCCATCAGACCACCACGACATTATAAAATTCATTAAGGATCTAGGGAAACAACTCTGACACATATACCACAGAGCTGAAAAATCTCTTCATTCTTAGTAGAATAATCAAAGTATAGTTTTTAAATGGTTTTCTCTGATAGCATGTAATCAATGTTAGTAAGCATTTTCATAACCTTATCATTCATTCATCCATTCATTTCAGTTATTCAGTTTTCACTATGTGCCAGATATTCTTTGAAAATACTCTACCTATTATTTAACTCTCTTTAAATTTAGCCAGAAAATTCTAAAATTATGCAACCACAATATATTTGAGGTGACTTCTACCATCTCATTATATTCTTTTCAGTGGTTCATCTTTCTTTGCTCTATTGATTACTTTTGTTAGCATCTTTCTAACCAATTGCTAACACCTGTTGGAGAGAGTAAACACTACAATCTAAGGATCAGCTACTTCTCTGCATAATCAAAAACCAAGTGGTACAAGAAGACGCAGAGGGGGCTGTCATGTGATGTGCCCATCACCAAGGGAGAGATGAGTGTGCAGGTCTCTCGGGAGAGGTCATCCCTAAGGACCTGTTTTCCTAGCACACTGCAACGTCAGGATCATGTAAAACCCCACCTCTGAAACACTGCCTTGGAATTTTTCTCAATAAAACTCGACCTTCCCACCGTTCTCCCAAAGGGAAATACATAAGTAAATTATGGCCTTTGCCGAGTGAAAGAGAAGACTATAAAATAAGATGTAAAATGTTTTTGAACTCCTAGAAACTAAGAGCAAATAGCTTTAGTTCTTTGAAAAACACGATATAAACAAAATAACAATAACGTATACTTCCAATGTGCTTACCATGTTCTATCACTATTGAAAGTCCCTGGGCTTCCCTGGTGGCGCAGTGGTTGAGAGTCCCGATGCAGGGGACACGGGTTCGTGCCCCGGTCCGGGAAGATCCCACATGCCGCGGAGCGGCTGGGCCCGTGACCCATGGCCGCTGAGCCTGCGCGTCCGGAGCCTGTGTTCTGCAACAGAAGAGGCCGCAACAGTGAGAGGCCTGCGTACCGCAAGAAAAAAAAAAAAAAAAAGAAAGTCCCATTCAAAGTGACTTTCATATATATAATTTCATTAAATTTTCACAACGACCCTGTCAGGGGAGGTAAATTATTTTTTTAACATCTTTATTGGAGTATAATTGTTTTAGAATGGTGTGTTAGTTTCTGCTTTATAACAAAGTGATTCAGCTATACATATACATATATCTCCTCCCTCTTGCGTCTCCCTCCCACTCTACCTATCCCACCCCTCTAGGTGGTCACAAAGCATTGAGCTGATCTCCCTGTGCTATGCAGCTGCTTCCCATTAGCTATCTATTTTACATTTGGTAGTGCATAAATGTCCATGCCACTCTCTCACTTCGTCCCAGCTTACGCTTCCCCCTCCCCGTGTCCTCAAGTCCATTCTCTACATCTGCGTCTTTATTCCTCTCCTGACCCTAGGTTCTTCAGAACCCTTTTTTCTTTTTTTTTTTAGATTCCATATATATGTGTTAGCATATGGTATTTGTTTTTCTCTTTCTGACTTACTTCACTCTGTATGACAGACTCTAGATACATTCACCTCAGTACAAATAACTCAATTTTGTTTCTTTTTATGGCTGAGTAATATTCCATTGTATATATGTGCCACATCTTCTTAATCCATTCATCTGTTGATGGACACTTAGGTTGCTTCCATGTCCTGGCTATTGTAAATAGTGCTGCAATGAACATTGTGGTACATGACTCTTTTTTTTTTTTTTTTGCTGTACGCGGGCCTCTCACTGTTGTGGCCTCTCCCGTTGTGGAGCACAGGCTCCAGACGCACAGGCTCAGCAGCCATGGCTCACGGGCCTAGCCACTCTGCAGCATGTGGGATCTTCCCAGACCGGGGCACAAACCCGTGTCCCCTGCATCGGCAGGCGGACTCTCAACCACTGTGCCACCAGGGAAGCCCACATGACTCTTTTTGAATTATGGTTTTCTCAGGGTATATGCCCAGTAGTGGGATTGCTGGGTCATGTGGTAGTTCTATTTTTAGTTTTTTAAGGAACCTCCATACTGTTCTCCATAGTGGCTGTATCAATTTACATTTCCACCAACAGTGCAAGAGGGTTCCCTTTTCTTCACACCCTCTCCAGCATTTATTGTTTGTAGATTTTTTTGATGATGGCCATTCTGACCAGTGTGAGGTGATACCTCATTTTAGTTTTGATTTTCATTTCTCTAATGATTAGTGATGTTGAGCATTCTTTCATGTGTTTGTTGGCAGTCTGTATATCTTCTTTGGAGAAATGTCTGTTTAGTTCTTCTGCCCATTTTTGGATTTGGGTTGTTTGTTTTTTTTTGATATTGAGCTGCATGAGCTGCTTGTAAATTTTGGAGATTAATCCTTTGTCAGTTTCTTCATTTGCAAATATTTTCTCCCTTTCTGAATGTTGTCTTTTGGTCTTGTTTATGGTTTCCTTTGCTGTGCAAAAGCTTTTAAGTTTCATTAGGTCCCATTTGTTTATTTTTGTTTTTATTTCCATTTCTCTAGGAGGTGGGTCAAAAAGGATCTTGCTGTGATTTATGTCATAGAGTGTTCTGCCTATGTTTTCCTCTAAGAGTTTGATAGTTTCTGGCCTTACATTTAGGTCTTTAATCCATTTTGAGTTTATTTTTGTGTATGGTGTTAGGAAGTGTTCTAATTTCATTCTTTTACATGTATGTAACTAGCTGTCCATTTTCCCAGCATCACTTATTGAAGAGGCTGTCTTTTCCAGGGGAGGTAATTTTTACCCCTCTTTATAAGGGAGAAAAGAGAAAATGTCTGGGGGAAAAAACCCAAATCATTAAAAAGAACTAACAATTAATGAGCACTTACTATGTGCTAAGCCCTACCTTTATAGGTATTAATAATGCATTTAATCTTCACATTGCCATCACCATTTTACAGAAGAGGAAACTGAGGCACAATTAATAAACAGTGGAGCTGAGATTTAAACCCAGGCAATGTAGGTCCAGGGCCTGCACTCCCAAGCACTGCTCTATACTGCCAGGTACTGACCAAAGGCTAGCAAAGAAAAGCATGCTAGGTTATCATTTCCATAATTCAAATAACAAATTCGTTTTATGCCTATGAAAGATCAATACCCTAAGGCTATATTACATGGCACCAAATCTTAATAATCCTGGCTAGAGGTGTCTAGACACAACTACTGAATAATTGCATATCCAGATAAGTGTTCAGTCATACATTCCTCCAAGAAGGCTTTTCTTACCTGGCTCTGCCATTGACCCTCTCTTCCACATGGGTAATCACTTTGTCCTCTGCACTTCATAATTCTCTAACTGTTTCACTTCTATTGTTACACTCTGGGACTATAATTTTTCTACTGTACATTTATCTGCCCGACTAGACTCTGGCTTTTCTAGATCAAAGAATTTATCTAATTCAGTTCTGTATTCCTAGCATCAGGCACAATGTCTGGCACAGAGGTGACCTTAAAGTGCTATTTGTTTAATGAATGAATGAATGATCCACCTTCTGAGGAAACAATAGTCACTGACATAGGTGATCCTAATGTATCATTCACAATTTTAGCAATAGGATTATGAACGTGGTAAGAATACAAAGTTAATGTGGTCAGAAGGATCTGGTACTGAGATAGATAAAATTCCAGCTGACCACAGATATATGAATGAGTCTCGCTGAGACCAGCTGAGCCCAGCCCAAACCAATGAAACAACACAGCTGACCCAAGAGCAATAATAAATGACCATTGTTTCAAGTATTTAATGTTGGGGTGCTTTGTTATGCAGCAAGAGCTCTCTCACACAGGCAACTTTGTAAAAGGTTGTTTTGTTGGATTTGTTGGTATATTGAGAGAGAAAAAGAAATGAACTGTTTGAATCCAAATGGTAATATAAAGTAACCAAAACATTCTCTTGCGTCAACAGACAAAATATCTAAGAAATGATACATTCAGAACTTTTACTGTGTTCAAAGCCAGCTTGGAACTCCATAATCTCAGGAAACACTTATGCATCTGTTCATTCATTTATTTATTCACTCACTCATCAAACGTTTTAGTGCTTATTATGTATCCAACGCAGTCTTATACTCTAGAAATGCAGACAATAATAAGAGATTCCTCAGTCTAAAAGTGTTTCATACTAGTGCTTTGCATCAGTGAGTGACGCAGACCTATCTGGAAGAAGTGCAATAAAACGTTACAGGTGCCATAATAAACACAGGGTAGAGGTCCAAAGAAGGGAGTGGTTGGTCTGCACATTTGGGTTCGGGGGCAGGAAGGGGCAGAGGTTGGAACAATCAGGAAGTGTTTTAGAAAGATTTAGCCCCTTTGAGTTAAACCTTCCTAGATGAGTATTTATTCTCCAGCTGGGGAACATTCCAGGCAGAGGAAGTGAACAAAGCCAGAGAAGTATGCTCAGGGGACTGCAGTTTGGATGACTGGAATATTCAGTACCAGGTGAAGCTAAGGGAGAAACAAGAAACGAGCTAAGGTGCCGTCACCTCTTCCTTGATTCGTCTACCTTGGACAATGCCACAGGGACAAAATTCTCACTAGCTTCCTTTGCAAACTGGGTAACATGTAAACTCCTGACTATGTGCACCAGGACCTTGCCAGCTTCATCCATTGCTGGTGTTCTATTCTAGGCACTCATGTTACTCTCGATCTCTTTCATGCCTTTGTGTAGCCTGTTCTCCTTGCATAATTCTCTTCCCCACCCTCTTTGTCTGCCTAATCCAGAGGTCTCAACGTGATCTGTTTGCAGCTCATGATCGTATTTTGTTTGATCCACAGAGGGCTTAATTTTTTTTTTTTTGTGGTACGCAGGCCTCTCACTGTTGTGGCCTCTCCCGTTGCGGAGCACAGGCTCCGGACGCACAGGCTCAGCGGCCATGGCTCACGGGCCCAGCCACTCTGCAGCATGTGGGATCTTCCCGGACCGGGGCACAAACCCGTGTCCCCTGCATCGGCAGGCGGACTCTCAACCACTGCGCCACCAGAGAAGCCCACAGAGGGCTTAATTTTTAAATTATTTGCCAACATTTAAAATCTGGGATATTTTAGGGAATTCCCTGGCAGTCCAGCGGTTAGGACTCAGCACTTTCATTGTTGTGAGCCCAGGTTCAATACCTGGTCAGGGAACTAAGATCCTGCAAGCTGCAGAGAATGGCCAAAAATAAATAAATAAAATAAAATTGGGGATATTTTAAATGAGGGGAGGGGAAGCTTGATTTCTGGCTTCTCTAGAGGCAAAAGAGAATTCTCTAGCTATCATTTCTGAAAACAATAGTTGGTTAGAGTCTTCATCACTCCCTATTGTCTTTTGAACCCTAAGGCTGAGTATCAGTTGCCACTGATCAAGTAAACTTGCATGGTTGTCTTTTCTATAGAAAAGCTACAGTTGTAGTGAATGATATGGGCATCAGACCTAGACTGCATACGTTTGAGTCCTGATTATGCTACTCCAAGGGAACATGACCTTAGACTAGTTGTTCAATCTTTGTGCCTCAGTTTCTGCAACAGTAAAATAGAGATAATAATAGTAAGAAGAAGAAGAATGAATATGGAATGAATACAAATAAAGTACCAAGAAGAGTGAATGCCTTGTACTGAATTGCTGTTTTGCTTTAAAAAAAAAAAAAAAAAAGGATGTTTGCATTTACAATATGTTCCTGACCGTTCTAGGAGTTTGAGTTTGCGATCTCTGTCCTAACCAAATCCTACTGTCCTTTTAATGATAACTCAAAGGCCATTTCTTCTGGACACTGTACAAGTGCTCCTAAGTGTGCCCTATATTCATTTGGTTATATGGTTGCCTCTCTCATCAGACAGAGAGCTTCATGAGAGCATGGACCATGTCTTAATTCATTTTAATTTTAATCTGCTGCTCCAAACACAGTGCCAGCTACACAAAAATTGCTCAATAAATGTCACTGAATCAGTGCTAATCTCTCCTACTCTAAATACCTTAAAGCAATTATGTACAGTTTGATTGGTATTAAGTAATTTGTTCTTTTTTGTCTGATGCTTTGTAAAAGTTCTTCCATCATCTTCTGTGTGTGAGCCTCGGTCCTCAGCTACCTTGGGAGTGGACGGCAGGGCCATAACTTCCTTTCTTTTGAATTAAGCTTTCACACATGACATAGTTGCATGTGCTCCTATTTGGATACATACACACTACACACAGTAGAATTGTAAATGTTTGAATAGTGCCAGAGTGGTCCAGGAACTGATCATATCATCATACAATGTCACTGGCATCCAGAATTAGATGGAGGATAGGAATGAATGGGGTTCATCAGTTGTGCTTTTTCTTTCATTCTCTTTATTATCTCTATCTCATCTACCAGGAATGGCAGGAAGAACATGAGAAAGATTCTCTGGGATTGTCTAGGCTCTAGAAGTAGTTAGAGACCAGGAGAACACTGTTCAAATGGAGGAAAGAAGGGGAGAAAATTAACATTCATTGAGCAACAATTACTTATATTACACATCACACACATGATACCTAATTTCCCCAAACAACTTTATGAAGTATAGGAAGTACCTTCACTTCATATGAGGAAACTTGGGCTTCAAGTAGTTATGTTATTGTTCAAAGTCACCCAGCATGTAAGGGTTAGAACCAAATGTTGGACCTAGGCTTGCCAGTCTCCAGTGTCCATGTTCTTTCCACACCAACCCAGGACGGCAGAGTGAGAAAGGAGATGTTAACTTTCTAAGCAGAATATGGGCAATAAACAGCTACCCAACAGAGGAGAATTGAATACAAGTGTCACAAGAACAGAAGCTAAACATGAAGCACCACTTGTAATACTATAACTAAAAATCAGCAAAGCACTGAGATCTCTTTTAGAGATCCTCACATATGACATTCATTGAGATATTTTTCCATTTTACTCAGCATGAAAAAACAATTTTCTCATAGACTGTATAACATGGAAAGATTTCGGGAGTTTGGAGTACAGATCACAGAAAAAACACACATAACGTGAGTAAAGAGTTAAGTGGGGATTTTCTCCCTTTCTGACACCAGAGGAACAGGCATAATGGTTGCCTTATATGACAAATTCATCATTTTCCAAATACTAACTCATATTATATTGTTGATGATTTTGAATCACTGGTTTCTAGTTTTTCTGCTTCTTTTCTTAAATGAAAGAAAATATCCAGCTGGTAATGACTACCCTCATTCTTCATCTCAGATAGCTATTAGACAGCTATTTCACTTTTGGAGTTAAATCCAGCACCAGTGGCCTGCAAGATCTAGATAGTCTGCCTGAAGATCTGGCATCCATTGGTCTATCTTAAAAAGTTCTTCAACTCTACTAACTTCTACTAATACTAATAGCTAACTTTTATTGATGTCCACTTTGTACAAACACTGTACCAAGCATTCTTCACAGGTTATCTCATTTCATCCTCATGACAATCCTAAAGATTAGAATATTATTATTGCTCATGTTGTGAGAAAACTGAGGCAGAGATATTCAGAAACTTATCAAAGGTCACAGAGTTAGGAAGTAAGATGGTGATGCCAGGATGTTATTATTCTCTGGACATGATGGTTAACTGAAATCACTACTGCAAGACCAGTCTTCCCTACATACAAATGGCTGTGGAGTTCCTTAATAAGGAATGATAATCCCTGAACATGAGAAATTACTTTTAATAGCTATGTTCATAAATCAAGGAATGAGAAGCCAGTTAGGAAGGTTAAACAATTGTTTCTTTACCTATTTTTTTAATATCTTTATTGGAGTATAATTGCTTTACAGTGTTGTGTTAGTTTCTGTTGTACAACAAAGTGAATCAGCTATAAGTACACATATATCCCCATATGCCCCTCTTGAGTCTCCCTCCCATCCTCCCTATCCCACCCCTCTAGGTCGTCACAAAGGATCTTTACCTTTAATGGCCCATCCTGAGTCATTCCAGGATGAAATAATTAGTTACTGTGAAATGTGACCTCACACTCAGGGTCAGGAAAGCTCACATTTTTGCTGTTGAGGACCTAGAATTATGTGATTCTATATTTAAACTCTTATTAACTTTCTGAATTTAATCAGACACTCTGATCTACTCTCTTCAAAAAGAGTGTCTAGGTTTCCAAGTCTAATATGTTTAAGTAGTGGAAGAGCTCAATAAAAAGGCAACCAGAGGCACAGACTTGACTATGGCAGAGGAGGGTAAAAGTGTGGGTATAGATTTCAAATGGGAAGAAACCTGGGAGAAAATTAATGTAGAAAGCAAATATATCGATCAGTGATGGCAGATGACAAGGATGATCAGAATCTACAGATAGGGCAGGATTTCAAATCAGGTTTAAGATCAGGAGAAAGTGACACAAAGGAAATGCTTGAACAGAAACACCTGAGTGACAAGATAATCAAATGTAGCTTCTTTGATCTTGTTTTTTGACGTCTGAAGATTAGCCAAGATAGCCGAGTCTTAATTAGTGAACACAAGCTCAATGTGGATCAAGGGATCTGGCAAGACAGATTCCATGTTTATAAGAAATTCCTTCAAAAGTTAGAACTTCAAGTGACCAGGATGTGCTGTCTTTTTTGTGGGAATTGAATGGGTGGAACCCTAGGGAAACAGTAACCATCTGAAATAATTTTGACTTCTATCTATAATACAAGCACTTTGGACAACCAATTAAGACAGTGAAGTTCAAACTTATTTTTAGCAGTTCATATGTTTTTTTCACTTGTGAACATCAAATAAGTGAACCAAAAACAAACTGGTTGGTGAGGACAACCCAGAGCCACATCTGCTCTCTGCCCTCCAAGCACTCCATGAAATGATGTCAATCTCTATTGAAGACTCTATTGATCATGACCACCCAAATGTTAGCCAACTTCTCCTTTATTATAATACTAAGAAAGGAAGTAAAACTAAATAAAATAATTTAAAAGATGTTTAGAAATACTAAAAAAGAAACTGAGGGATACCCAAAATAGAATCCTTTAACATTCCTGTTATAGTGGGAAGTGGATCCGTTTTCTGTAAATGTATTCTAGGAACAGGTTGATGCATAATAGTTCTAGAAATAATTAACACACTAAAATCTTTCTCTAGACATATATCAAGCTGTAAGGGAGCAAATTTCCCACCCCAAAATATCTCTTTGGCATGCAGATTACTTCGAGCTGGAATCAATCAAGGCCTAAAACATTCAGGAAGAATCTTTGACCTTTGCCCTAACTGCCTAAAGATTGTACATAGAGGTATCACCAAAGATAACTGTGGTATGAACTAGGTGTGGTAGACAGGGAAGAACCTAGCAAGGTCTGTTTGCTAAAGTACCTCTCTGTGTCCCACTATCTCTGCATAGCCCAGCAAGCATTTTTTTTACCAAGCATTTGCTCTTCCATCTCCATGTCAATTGACTTCCTCTCCTTTGAAATCCCAAACTAACAAAATCCTCTTTTGTCTTTAGCTGAAGATGGCATTTAAGGTGAGGACTTTGGCCATTTGGGCAATTTACTCAGTTTGCCTAGATCTAGCCCATGTATACATGCCATTAAACTTTTGGTTGATTTTCTCCTGTTAATCTGTCTCATATTCATTTATTCTTAGACCAGCCAGAAGAACCTAGAAGGACTGAGGAAAATTTCTTCTTCCCCAACAAAGTATAAGGGCAAAACTAGTTGTAAAGAGTATCTGTATTCTGAGATCTTTTCTGAGTTTTTGCTCACTTTTTTCTCACTTGAGTTCAGCAGCTCCAGTTAAGATCAAAGGATTCTGTGAACCAAAAGTCAGTGCATTTGATTTTTAGTTGTTTTTATATTGGGACAATTGAATTCTATAAATGAAGAAATAAAACTGTTTCCAAATCGAGATTTATACCAGGGATTGGAATCTGACTTAAAACACAAATATATTTACTGAAATGTATATTTTAAGTGGGATGGCTGCAGGTTCGTAGTTCCTCCTGTTTTTTTTTTTTTTTTTTTTT